>NW_007727758.1:198753-233969 GCF_000696425.1 Galeopterus variegatus | reverse complement strand
AATCTTTTTTTTTTTTTTTTTTTCGTGTCCGGCAACGGATCGCAACCCTCAGTGTCGCGCCCGTACCGGACCGGGACCGGCAATGGGATCGCAAACCTCGTTGCTGCGCCCGCACCTCGCTCAGCCAGTGAGCGGGAACCGGTCTGCATGTGGGATCCAAACCCTCGGCGGGAGCGCCACCACGCTCCCAAGCAGCGCACTGTAGCACTGCGCCACCGGGCCGGCCCGGTCTTCCTAATCTTAAGGAGCTTGGGTCTTCCTCCTGGGATCTCTGGGGACCTCTAAGCCTCCCCAAGAATGGTTCAGCCTGATATCTAGGGGCACATTCTCTCCACTTCCTCCTGGACAACAGATCCTAAGGAGGGTGCAGACCCATCCACTTACTGCCCTAGGGTTCGAGAACATATTTTGAACAAACAGTTGGGGCATTTTTAGCAACCTGTGGACAGAAGAGATTGAGGTCTCAAAGCTAACCTCTCTTTTTCTTTACTCCTACCCTAGTGCCCAACGTAGGTCTCTCTCTTTCTCTCTCTCCCCCTCCCCCTCCCTAAGTGTGTGTGGGAGCTGAGGGAATTGGGGGGAGGACAGCAGGGGAGAGCATATCCAGATGTAATTTTTGATATCAAAGTTGGCATTTTCAATTACTTTCCACTCATTTCTCCCCCTACTCTTTTCTATGTGTAACTATGAAAATGCACAATAAAATGTCCATTTTCCATACGCAAGGAAAACAATTTTGAAAATGAAAGATTACATATTTTCATTAGCCCACTACTGGCTTACTGATATACATAGGTGGCATTCATGGCTTAGCAGAGAAGAGGCCACATCATCAAAATTCATTCTGAACCACCATCCTGGAGCCTTCTCAATGTGTGTGACCCTGTCTGTGTGGGTTGAGAGGGAATGTCCCTGGCTGAAAGTGGGACACCAGATGCAATGCCTTGGGAATACACAAGGAGACAACTTTCCAGAATTCAGAAGGTTTGAGATGCACTAGTACACACACTCTTTTCTCATCCCAGTGAGAGGATGACCCAGCAGGAAGCAATCACGCTGCAGTAATAACCTCCTCAAAGCTTAGAATCAGGGGGTCCATGCATATGAATATTACTGTTCAAGGGCTATGTTTCTCAAAATAACACACCCCAGGTGGTAGGACATGGAGTTTCTAAAGCTACAGCATGAATGAACATGGTGTATTTCCTTCTGCTATCAGCTTAACTGGATGACAACTAATTCAAAACATTATTTTTATATTAAAACAAATATACACTTTAGGAGAGAATGCAAAATTCACAAGAATGTTTACAATACTCCACAAGGTTAAAAGGAATTTGTGTTTGTAGCCGGACACTTGAGACTATACCTCAGGACTCTCCGGATACCCTTTAATTCTCCACTAAGAACATTTCACAAAAAAGTTTGAGAGGTTCTACCCACAGTCCCCACTTCCTCTGGATCTGACACTGGGTATAATAGTTCACCGATTCCAAGGATCCATAGGAACCATTCTTTAGCATCCTGACAAACTTAATTTCCAACCTGTTCTAAGGCAACTCAGGTTCAAAGCCAGCCTTCCAGAATGCAGAAAACTCGTCCTGCACCATCTAAGACCTGAAGCTTCTCTCTCCTCACCTGAATGACCCAGGAATATTCTCAGACTTACCTCCCTAGGCTTGCAGTTCAAGGGCCGAATTCTGAGATGTAATCGCCGCTAAACACCTGAATGTCATCCACTGGATTGGGAAAGCCCAATCTATTCATTTGAAGAGGCCCAGCATGGAGCCAAGAACAGAATCAATATTCATTTTCTTTCTACTGAAAAGAAATGACAAAGGAAGTTGTCCTATAAGGCAGCCTTTCAACTTGAGCAATACTAATTGATTGGATATTTGGCAGGTAGACCTGAATTCCCAGACCTGACTTTCTCCCCACGTCCTTTCTTGTCCTTCTGATTCCCCACACCTCTGGCAGAGGAAACTGTGAGTTCTTCCAGCACATATTTCTAATAGCACCTGGGCCTAACTTAGGGTTGAGCTGAGGTTTCTTATTCTCAAGACAGATGAGGTCCCCAGGACCAAACTCTCTGAATCAGGGTCAAATATCGCTGAGGCAAGAAGGTCTCATGCTTGTCCCTTGCCCTCTTTAGTATAGGGAGAAAAATAACAGCCAGAAGAGCCATCCTACCTTCAATCTCAGGTGGGAAATGGATCTCTCACATGGCAGGAGTCACAGTTACTAATGATGCAAATCCTAAGCTTCAAAGCAAGGTCTCTTTTTACTTTTGCACACAGGCAGTGGCTCTCCTTTTTGTCCCCAGATGAAGCACATTGAAGAGGTTCAGAACATGTCACCCCAGAATATGTCATTTTGGCATATTGATTATTTTGAGCTGAAGGCACTTGAGAAGCAGCAGATGCAAGAAGGGCTCTCTGACCTCCCTCTTTTTACCTAAAAGCAGTTCACAAAACTTTCCATGAGAAAGGTGCCCTCCTCATACCAGGTAGAGGAGAACATTCTTTATCTCCAGAGGCCAGGCGTCAATGCTGAAATGAACCTGTACAAACAAACCTACTAAAATAACCCTTCTCTTCCATTAGTTTCCTTTACATATTTCCTAGTCACTTTCCTATAATTTACCACCCTTAGAAGCTTAAACCCCTTTTCCTTTGTCTTGTCACCTCTCTACAAATTTATCATTCTCTATTTAAAAAGGTATATAAGCTCTCAGCCCTAATCACTTTGTTTCTTCATTTTTCCTATGAAGGCTCCCATATGCATGTAAAAATATTAAAGCAAATTTGAAAGCTTTTCTCCTGTTAATTTGTCTATATCAGCTTAATTCTCAGGCTCAGCCACAGAACCTAAGAGGTTAGAGAAAAAGGTTTTCTTCCCTACTTACAACTGGACTGCTATGGGTCAAATGTGTCCCCCAAAAGTTCACGTGTTGTGTGACAGTGTTAAAAGGGTGGGAAATCCAATTATGATATTTGAAAAGTGGGGCCTTTGAGGCCTGTGCCCTTGTGGATGGATTAATCTATTCATGGAGTGATGTGTTATCATGGGTGTGGACTGGTGGCTTTATAAGAAGTGCATGAGAGAGTTCTTGCAATATTCTGGCATTTGATACCCTGTGTTGATACCCCGTGCTGAGTCACCACCAAGAAGAAGGCCGTCTTCGGATGTGTTCCCTGGACCTTGGACTTCCCAGCCTCCAACTATAAGAAATAATTTCATTTTTTTATAAATTACCCAGTTTCAGGTATATTGTTGTAAGCAACAAAAATGGACCTTTCTAGAACCAGGCTTGATGATCTCAGTTCTCTCACCCTTTTTGTACCAGGGAGGCTGAGGCAGGCCTCCATCCCACAGCCATGTGGTTGGACAGATGAGTGTACACAGATGCCAGATAAGAAATAATTTCATTTTTTTATAAATTACCCAGTTTCAGGTATATTGTTGTAAGCAACATAAATGGACCTTTCTAGAACCAGGCTTGATGATCTCAGTTCTCTCATCCTTTTTGTACCAGGGAGGCTGAGGCAGGCCTCCATCCCACAGCCATGTGGTTGGACAGATGAGTGTACACAGATGCCAGTCCCATCGCTCTTTTTCTCTCTCTCCATGGGCCAGGGAAAGTATGATTTGTGTCCCAGGATTATATTTCAGAATTTGGCCTAAGCCAAATCTCCAGCCTGGTTTTGCCAGAGCTTGGCATCACCATGCTGTTTAATAAAGTGCTACTTCTTTTCCCATTTGCTTATTTCTCTATGTGCACATGCCCCATCCGTCAGCTCCCTAGAGGGCAGGAGGGTGAGTGGCACCACAAACCCTAACATGAGAACCTGGACAGAAATGCAAAGATTACAAATGCGTCACATCCACATACGTGGTATGTGCTTCACAGCAACTATGGCGAGGTCCATTTTGCTATTATTCCTGCTCATCAGATGAGGACTCTCAATGTTCAGAGATTGCAAGTCACTTGTTAACAATCAAAACAGCTACTCAGTGGCAGAGCCAGGCTTAGGATCCAGGTTTTAGAAGCAGGATATATAGTGGAAAGGATGCAGGCTCTGGAGTCAGGTGGGCCTCGGCTGGGTCCCAGCTCCCCAGCTAACTCATCTACTGATTCACTCTGTATGGGGGGCTTGGGGGATGAGGGGGCAGGTTTCACCCTGACCTTGTCTTTCAGCTCCCACATGGCTTTTTATCCCCCTCTGCTGCTGCAACCCACATTCCTTCCTCACTCCCAACAGCGCCAGCTTCATATCTGCCCAAGAACCTGGATTAGACAATGAATTCAAGATCAGCCCAAGGGAAAGGAGCTTTAAAACAAAAATACCCATCTGTTCCCCACAAAGAGGAAGGGGCAGCATGGGAGGGGATCTGGGATCATCCCCCTCAGCCCCTCAGTAGCAGGGACCCCTCCCCATCTCCAGGGTCTCCATTGTTAGGCAAACAAAGTCCTTGGTACTAGGGTGGATTGGATGCAAATTGAATTAAGTCTCCATCTGTTAGTTTATTTCTTGAAGAGTTGGTTTTTCCTTTTTTTTTTTTCCTGACTCCCCATGTTTCGTACTTGCTAATGAGCAGATCCAATAGCTTTAGGGACTGTGGGCAGGAGGTGGCTCAGCTCAGCCTGGAGCCTCCCCACCGCCATGTGCTCTCTGCCACCTCCAGAGGCACCCCTCCCCCTGCCGTCCTCCCTTGGATTTCTGCTGCCTCAGTCCTCCTAGAAAGAGTGCCCAAGTTGGTGATTCAAAATAGATATTCATTTGCATGGAATTAGCATGTTGTTCATTTAATGTTAGATTCTACCCCCAGTCCCACCTTCCCAGGATGAGGCCAGGGGGTCTGGCGGTATGCAGAGATATGAAGCTTCTGCATCTTCAGAGTGCAGATTCTCAGCAGCCACTTCCAAGCTCTGCTCTCCACTGCACTGAGGTCAGCCTGGTTACAGCAGAAGGAGGCAGGTAATGAGTTAACTTTGAAGCAGACACCTCTGTCCTCCACCGAGGTTCTGTCACAGTGCTAGAAATGCATGCCATTAGTCTCTCGGGAAAGTTTGGTTGAGAAGATGAGAGAGGAGCATGTAGGACTCTGGATCACTTGTGAAAATAATAGCAACATCAAGAACAATGAAAATAACAAAGACTACCATTTATTGACCTTTCTCCATATTCCATTGTTCGTATTTTAACTATAATCCTTATCGCAACCCTGAAAGATAAATAGATTCATATCAGACAGGACCCTTTCAGTTACAAATGTCCAAAACTTACCTCTAGCAGGCTAGCAAAAAGGGGGAGAGGCGGGTTGAATTTAAGTATCTAAAAAAATCCAAATATAGGGGTCCTTAGGTATCAAGTCCTTCTGGACTTATCAGATGGAATAATGTCATCAGGACTTTGTCTCTTTCTCTCTCAGCTCTGTTTTTCCCTGTTTGTAATGACTCTCAGACAGCTTCAGACTTAAGTCTTAGAGGGAAAAAAAAAATCTTTTTCTCAGTGATTTGAATCTAGGCCCTGGGCATGATTCATATTGGTCTAGTTTGGGTCACATGATCACCATGAACCAATCTCGGTACTGAGAGACATGATGGCCTAATAGGGCATGCCTGAGTCACATGTCCATCTGAGAGTAATGCACCAGTCCCTCCCCTCTCCTAAAGCACCAGGCCTATCTGTCAGGGGAAGGGATTCTCAGAACAAAGAGGAATAGATGCTGGGCAGCAATAACAATAAATATCTACTCCAGATACCATGTCCCTTTACAGATAAGGAAAAACAGACTCAGAAGGATCACTCACCTAGAGTCATATGCAAATTGTTGTTTAAGTCTAGGGTTTACCATCTCCAAAGCCACATACTGCACCTCCTCCTTCCTCTTAACTGAGTATCAAGTGGGAAGGGGTATAGAAAAGGAAGGAGGGGTGTTAGAAGCAGAAAAATGTGTACAAAAAAGAAAACTTTCTGGCTTAATGTGGATTGAGTTCCAAAGTGCCCCGATATAATTATATTCTAGAACAAGAAGGGATATTAGGAGATTTGAGATCACCTGGACTGACAAGCCATCTGGCACAGTTCCTTTGATCCCCACCCTTACCTGCCCCTCAACAGGTACAGAAGGCCATGTGTAACCTGGGTGGCAGGATCCCTCCACTTCTGTCTTAAAGAGGGATGTGTGCGTGTGTGTGCGTGTGTGTGTGTGCACGTGTGCATCTATAAGAATAACTCAGGGCCCAGGGAACTGACTTTTATAGTCCTCAGTGCCTCTGTTATTATTTTGACAACTGGTGTCCCATGAGTATCCTTGAGACTGCTAATACCCAGTGCTGCCCCAGGTAAGTAATTCCCAAGGGGGCTGGGGCTCCCCCAGCTCTGTTCTGCCATATTTCCCCTGTGCATCCTTTAGATCCCTTGGATGGCAAGCAACAGAAGTATACTCTAGCTAACTTAAGTTGAAGGATATGGGGTAATTAGAGAACAGAAGGAAAATCTGAACAACTAGGCTTCAGGAAGGACAGAAAGCAGGGCCTTTCCACAGATATAGACAGTTCAAAGTAATCGGGGCACCTGGCTAAGCAGGTGAATTAGGGTGGATTTAGCTTGCTCTCTGCTCACCAAGCCTTACTTCTCTTTTGGGGATTTTGTCTGGAGAAAGGGCGATTTTTTTTGGTTCAAAGATGCCTCATTCCCTTAGCTATGTGTCTTTTAGTAGGGCTAGCAGTGGCCCTGGAAATAATAAATAATCTTCTCTTCTCAGGATGCAGCCACCAAAAATACACTAGCTCCAGCAATTTCTGATTCTAGTTCAGATTCTAAGGAGAGATTGGTTAATCTGAACCCCTTATAGACAGTCCCATGAAGACTATGTGGAATTGGAGGTCAGTGAATCAGCATTCTTTCCTAAGAGAATGGGAAACATTCCTAAGCGGTCGAAACCAGCAGGTGTTCACCACACCCCACAAGCTGAACAGGAGCAAGTGTTCTCCCTTACTCAACACTGCCATGTTGCCAAGCTCCAGAAGGAATCATCCATGTGGAATTCCATGTGTACGTTAACCCCTGGAGTTGTGCAATGCAGAAGCCTTGTCTTTTCTCCACATGCTTCCTGCCTTACTAGTCTTTCCAGGTATAACACACACTGGGCTATGGTTGATATATTCTCAGTTCTTCTGCTGAACGGTCAGACCTCTCAGCCCAGTATGGTGTAGGGGGACCCCAGCTGATCATTCTTCCTATCTTGCTTGTTCCTTTTTATCACCCAAGTAAAGGAGGCCTAGGTCTTCAGAAGAAGTCTGTCCCAGTTGGATGATCCATTGCATCCCCCTCTTTCAAGCCCTTCAGTCTGTATCCCCCACCCCTCCTTCCGAAAACTACCCCTGTCCCACTGAAGGAGGATGTCTTCTCCTTTGCTTCTTGTGTTTTGCAAACTCCGAGCCTTAAGTTGTTTAGTAGGATGCCAATAAAGGGATTTCTCTAGTTTTAAGAGGAATGGAAATGGTGGGTGGTCTAATGTCAGTCAGTCCACTGATCTGGACTGGTTTTCTTACTAGTTATCTTAGAAGCAAAAACGCTAACGTGACACTACTATTCCCCCAATCTGACCTCACCTAAGAAAAGCAGAGCTTTCCCTTTAATGTGTCTTTGACCTTGCTCCTTGCAGAAAAATTACCCTTGAATTAATGTGCTAAGCAGCTTTTGACCCCTCCTGAGCCTGGCTTACATTATAAGAGCCACATCACATTAGCCATGAGCGGCTATGCTCGAGCCTTCCGGGATGGCAGGTACCAGCTCCTTTTAGACTCTTTCTGAGCCTCAAATCTCTTTCCTGATAGAATGAGGCAGGGGTTGGTCTCAGTTCTTCACCACACATTTTCTACTTAATTCTGGTCCATCCCACTCTTGATTTTCCCAACTGTTTATCTTGCTCTTCATGTCTCTGTTGATGCCCTTAGCTCAACCTTTAGTTTTAAGTCACAGCAGTGCTTTTGTACCTACTTTCTTGGTTCCTCTCAACAACTCTTCTGCTTTTCTCTTCCCGCCTGGCCTGCTGCTGCTGGACCTAGGTGTAATCCTGAGGACTTTGTCATGATAGTGAGCTGTCTGGAAGGCAGGGAGAAGTGATATAAGAAAATGAAACAAAGGACAGGCATGTTTTGATGAAATGTAATTCCATAAAAATATATGAGTTTTGGGCCGACCCCATGGCTCACTCGGGAGAGTGCGGTGCTAGGAGTGCAGCAGCACTGGGAGCGCAGCAGCGCTGGGTGCGCTGCAGCCACGGGTTCGGATCCTATATAGGGATGGCCAGTACACTCACTGGCTGAGCGCGGTGTGGGCTACGATCCCCTTACCGGTCACAAAATATATATATAAGAGTTTTGCTCAGAGAGCCGCGACGGATGGTCTTCACCATCTTTGACCAGACTGATGGTATTAGGTAGAATGGGAAGAAAAGGGCTAGTGTTAGACACAGGAAAGGACCAGTAAAGTCAGTTTCAGTGTACAGGGCAGGCTGTGCCTAACCTTTTCTAACTAGCAGAATTCTCCATGCAATATCAGCCAATCCAGGACTCAACCTCCACTGCAACACTGACCCAACAAGAAGAGAACTGGACAGAGTGGGAAAGGGCTGCAATACTTAGGAAGGGTGGGGACAGGACAGAAACCAGCCAGACCCAGCAGTTTTTTACCACTTCCAAGCCAGCAGACATTCTAGAGTTAGAATGCTGCCAGTGGGTCTTCCCAGTGTAATCCCAAGGGGGCTAGATTTGTGGAATGGAAGAACTGGAAAAAAATCTGGCTGCTATGGTTTGAATGTTTTGTCTTCTTTGAAATTCATGTTGAAACTTAATTCCCAGTGCAACAGTATTGGGAGGTGTGGCCTTTGGGAGGTGAATGGGATTAGGTGCCCTTGTAAAAGGGCTTGACAGAGAGAGTTTGCCCTTTTTGGCCCCTTTGGTCCCATCTGCCATGTGAGGACACAGAGTTCCTCCCCTCTGGAAGATGCAGCAGCAATGTGTCATCTTGGAAATGGAGACTGAGCCCTCACCTGTTAGTGCCTTGATCTTAGACTCCCAGATGCCAGAACAGGGAGAAAATTATTTTCTGTTCTTTATAAGTTACCCAGTCTCAGGTATTTTGTTATAGCAGCACAAACAGAAACAGGCTCAAGGAAGATCAGATGAAGCACCCAGGTGTAGTACTCAGGGATTTGATTCCCTCCTGGAGACAGAGTTGTATGAGGGTGGAGAGAAGGTGGGGGTTGGAGGCACTGCACACCTGCTCTTCCTCCACCAATGTCCACTTCAGTGACCCCACACATCCCAAGAATTTCAATCGTATCAAGCTCAGGATGTCCCAAGTGCCTCTCCTAGGCTCTATACCTCATACCCACTTGCCTGTTAGATATCTCCACCTGGGTATTCCATAGTCACTCCACAGTCAACATGCCCCAAACTGAACCACACCTTGTCCCCAAACCTTCTGTGTTCCAGAGAATAACATGTCATTAAAACACAGAATGTCCCAAGGCAGAAACTTGAGCACTGTCCCTGACTCCTCTCTCTTGCTCAAGCCCTTTGTATTTGGTCAATGACTGAGGCTTGCCAATCCTACCCCCAAATACTTATCAAATGTGTACCCCATCTTCCTAGCTACTACGGTAGCTCACATTCAGGCCACCATCATTCTTGCCTAAGTTACTGCAATAGCCTCCAGCTACCACCAACCCACCAAGCGACCATTTCTGTCCTGTCAGTCTCCTCTTCCATGCCACTCCTGGGCTTAAAAATCCTACAGTGGCCCCCATCTGCTGAGGATAAAGTCCAGGCTCAATTGCCTTGCCTGACAGACCCTTTGTGACCTGCCTTTGCATACTCCTCCTGCTTCACTCCTCCCTACACCCTGCCTCAAATCCCACGCTCTGCAAACACAGATACACCTGTAGTCCTCCCTTCCAACAGCTTGCTGCAGCTCACCTTCAGGTCCTTGCTCCCAAGGATATTTCAACTGGCAATGCCATTTTTATGAGACTAACACAGACTCTTACTTTGAGGCTCAGCTCTTGCAGCACCTCCTCCAGGAAGCCTTCCCCATCTTCTACAGTTCACTTCCCCACAGATTAAAAGTGTTTTAAAAAATATTCAAAAAAGATTAAGAGAATAAAAGATCATTTCATTTTTCCCATTCCCCCACATACATTTAGTTACCCCTAATTCAGTGCACAGTGCCTCTTTTCACTATCGATCGTATTATCTTTTGTTATAGTCATCCAATTCTGTCATCTTAACACATAATGACAGTCTTCGTGGCAGCAAGGACAATATATTACATCCCTCGAACTCAGCCCATAGTAGACATTGATTAAACTGTAAGTAAATACTTGTATTAATAAATGATGACCAAATTCTTTGATTTATTTAATTCTCCTCCCCCACTATTGAAGAGGCAAGATCCTTCAGTGTGATCCTTCCCAAGCTCCCTTCCAAGGGAGTTCAGTGTCATGGTCAAAATCATGGACTCTGGATTCGGGTACAGGTGAGGCACCTTTGCTCTTCCATTTATTAACTGTGGAAAGTTGGGCAACTTAGTTAACCACTCTGAACCTCACTCTCCCCCATCTGCACAACCTCATGTGGTTATTGTGAGGCTTAAACAAGGTCATGTATGGTTCGGTGCATATAAGTGCTCAGAAAAAGTCCTGGTTGTGACCATTCCTCCACCCTACTCTTTTCTGGTATTCCAGCCTATGAAGTCCAAAGTCGGGGTAGGGGACATGGTTAAGGTTGGGAATGGGAAACAAATGAAATCTTTTTAGTATATCTTTAACCTGAAGTTTCTGCTTTTGTTCCAAGGAAATGTAGTAAGATGAGAGGCTTTGTTGCAATTCTAGCTGCCTTTTTTCTATTCTTTTTCCAAGATGAAATTATCACAGAGACTCACAGCAGCAGCTGGACCACTCAGCCACTGCCAGTAAGCCTAGACCAGAGAAATGGTGCCACTGCTCACTGCAGAGGGACTCAGCCACAGGGATGGAGCTCATTAATGCTAATGGCCTTTGTGCTGCTACTTAGCAGCATATCACACTCAATATTTACTCTTGTGTGCCTACAAAGATCCACTTTCTCCTTGGAAAGCAAGCTGTTTTCCCTACCTGACTCATGACAAGGAAAACCTCTGACACCAGACAACTGCTTTGTCTCTCCTGGGTGGGTTAGCTGGAGAACAGCTAAGGGGCTGCTGTCCAGGGGAGCCTGGGACAGAGGCAGGCTGAAGGCTTGTGGTTCTCATTCCAACCCTGGGTGGAGCACTGGGCAGCTAGAGTCTTCACCCAACACGGGTGCCCTTGTCATGATTCAACCAAGCAGCTGTCAGCCCCAAGCGCCCTCCCAATGATCACAATGTGCCCAGACACCTCCTCCTTCCTTTGGGCTTACCACAGGGCTTAGGAGAAGGAGGTGAACCACCAAGAAAGGGCCTTGGGGGTCTGTCTAGGCAGAGAGCTACGGGGACCTGCCCAGTGTTTATTCAACAACCTTTAATAGAGCTCCCAAGCTGAGCCATGCCCTGTACCAAGGGCTGGGGACACAAAGATGAACAAGACAGGCTCTCTGCTCTTGGGAGCTCTCAACCTGCGTGAAGACTGACCAGCAGCAACCATGATGCAATGTGATAATGAAAGTGCACAGAGCTGAGCATAATGGCAGGACCACTCAGGTTGGACCAGGGGAGTCAAGAAGGGCTTTATAGAGGAGGAATTACTAAACCATTGAAGCACCTAGAGCCCATCTCCATCAGAGAGGTCTGGCTCCCTCAGTCCCATTTTTCCCCTGTCCTCTGAAGCAACAGACAGAGGACAGATTCCTCTGGAATCTGAGGAAGTATCACAGTTCAGGTCCTGCATAAAGTGATGCAGACATTGATGCTGCCTCAGGGCACTGACTATGTTTTGGAGACCAGCAGGCTCATAATTGCTCCATTACCACAGACCTGGGCTTGCTTCCCTTAGAAGCGTCACCTCTCAGCCCACTGCAGCCTTCTCCTTATCCTGGAATGTCCTTCCCAGCTCCCAACCCACCACTTTACTACACAAGCAGATACTGATTTCACAGATGACCACAGAGACAGGGTTTCTCATCAAGCCCCAAGAGATGCTGGCTCAAAATCAGTCCCTCAACTCTGTGAATTGGTTGCTTGACCAATGCCTAGACCACTAAATGCATTGAAGTTCCTGCCCTGCCACCAACCATATCCAAGTGAAACCATCTTAAGACCATGCACAGCACCAGAAAAGAGAGCCTGAGCACATTGACTACCCCCATGGAGGTCTGGAGGTTTGGGTGGTCCCTGCTTTAAGAGACTAAATACTGATCTCCTGCAGCAGAGGTGACCACAGAACTAGTGGCCTCTTATAAAACCCCAGGAGCTGCCCATACTCCCCCCCACCCCCAGAACCTCTCAGGAAACTGCCCCAGCTACTCAGAGAAGGGAACTGCACATAATTTTCAAATGTCAGGGCTGAGACAAAAATCTAGAAGTCATCCAGCTTAGCATCCTCTTCACAGACACCGGAATCAAGACATCAAGAGGAGAATTGACTTGCCTGATGTCACCCAGTATGTTCACAGCACACTCTGGCCTCCTGTCTCCCAGTACAGTGCTCTTTGCAGACCATCAAGTTATCTCCTGGACTGTACCTTCAGTGACCCATCAGCTTCTTCTCAAGGTCCTCCTCCTGCAGAGCTGTTCAGAAGCTGACAGTTGTGACTGATAGATGGGGTTTCCAGCTTCACTTCCACCAGATGCAGCTGGGCTGTGTTGTATGCTGGTTAATGAAGGGGTCTAGAATATGCCACCCCAAAATATGCCACTGAAGGCGAGTAAAATGCAGCAAATGCAAAAAGAACTCTTTATATCCCCCATCTGCCTAAAAGCAGTACATAAATTTCCCTTAGTGTAGGTGTTCCTCCTTCCCTGTCCTGTCCCAGGAGAACAACCCTCATCATTGGAGACAAAGTCAGCACCAAGGTGGGTCTTCACAAACAAACCTTACTAAAATATCCCCTATCTTCCACTAGTTTCCCATATATATTTACCTTTCCACAGGGAAAGGCCCACTCCCACCCCCCAACCTGTTTTCTTTGTCTGGTCACTTTTCCACATTTTATTGTTCTTTGTTAAGATGGTACATAAGCCCCAAATTCTAACAACCACTGTAACTTACTCATCCCTGAGTTCTCCCACGTTTATGTAAATTGCACTGGTAAATAAATTCAGGGTTTTGGGCCTCCTGTTATTCTATCTTTTGTCAGTTTAATTCACAGGTTCCCAGGTACTGAACATAAGAGGGTAGAGAAAATGGTTTTTCCCTTCCCCACATTTGGAACCCCACTCTAGCAGCCACAGACCTAGTTCTGCACCCCAGTTCAATCAGTAAGTAGTTGTATGACCTTGGCAGGTTATTTTACTCTCGAGCCTCAATTTCATCATCTGCTAAATGGAATAATAATACAAACTACCTCACCTCACAAGCTGTTGTGCAGATTAAATGAACTAATATAGATTAAGTAACCTAGCACAGAGTAAGAGCTGTATAAACCTGGGATATTATTATGAAGATTATTATTATCATTGGAGTGTTTATTATAAATGCATAATCCAGGCCCCACACATAGAAAATCTGATTCCAGTACAACTGTATTGGGAGCCAGTAATCTGCATTTTAGCAAATACACCTAGTGATTTTAATGGGTACATGGGATAGGTGATTCCAAGGACCATGCTCCTATTTAGAGAAAACTTGCTTTCAAGGTTGGGGAAGTATGTATTGACCCCATTATGGTATGTAAAAGGGTTCCAATGACCCTATTAGCTTTCTTGTCTGAATTCTTAGACCTACATTTTTCAAAGTCCTCTCCTCCCCAGAAAAGCTTGCTACCAGACTGATTTTCAGGTCTCACGCCTAACTTGCTGATCCCAACTTTTGAGCTATGGTTTAGGAAAGTCTTTTAAACACTGCCCCTGACCCCCGGCACCTCCCCCAAATGACTCAGAGGCACACTGAAGTTTAAGATTCACTGACAAAGAGCAGGTTCCCTGGCCAGCCCAGCCCAGCATGTTGGAATGCTGACCACTGCAGATCTGTGGACTGGGCTACTGACTGGCCAGCCCTGGGTTGCCCTTTGCTCCCTGTCACCTCGCCCACTCAGGGCTGCCACTCCACAGATCTTGGTTCCAGCTGGGGTGGCATTTCCATGCCTGCCCCTCACTTCCTGCCAAGAACAGAGCAAGCCTGTCTGATCCACTGGCTCTCTGCCCGGCCTGGCCAGGCTGTAGGTGGCATCCTTAAAGACAGCTTTGCCCCTTCTCCATCAGGACTGTGAAGCTGTGGGGACAGAGCAGGGGATCAGGGCATCATTTAGGAGGCTGCTAAGGCCAAGTTTGGGGAACGGCCAGGAAGATAGTCCCCAGCCCAGACAGCCCCTCCCACCCTTTCCCAGATCTCCATGTACTTGTGCAGAGATAATTCAGTTACTGAGAATGCAGACTAGAGAGATAACCTGATTTAGAGGGTGAAACCATCTGAACTGGGGAGGGAAGCTGGGGTGCAGGAAACAGTTCTTATTAACCCGGGAAGGCTGGAGCAGTAAACAGGGAAAGAGGGGGTTGGGTGGAGAGGCACTGGGTGGCTGCCCAGAAAGGATTATTGCTGGGGTATGGGTGTTGGGAGGTGGAACCCCCCCATTCAGTCCAGCCAAGAACTCACTCACCCCTTAAATCCTCTGTGAATTCATTTTTTCTAGGGTGTTAAGGTAGCCATCATCTGGCTTATACAGCCATCCAGGGAGGAGATAAGCTGAGAAACCTATAAAATGTCAGGAAGAAAAAAAACCTTTTCTGAAGTTTAATTTGAGTCATTGATCACCAACTACCCTTGGAACAAGTTATTTCAGTGTGAGCTGTCATCTGTGAAAGCTGGTGGCTTGGCTGCTGCGGGACCCTCTGGGCAGGAGGGCTGCAGGGGCACTCAGGGGCAAAGTCAGAGGCCTGGAGATCCTTCCTCTTCCTTTCCCTTCACACCTGAGAGCCAGCACCCCCTGGGCAGAGTCCAGGGGCCCCTCTCTCCTCCCTCAGCCCAGCTGTAGTTTGGTGCCTCCTTCTCCATCTTTCTCACATCCTCCATTGCCTGGAAGTTCTCCCTGTGGTCTCATTTCCATCCACCTCCATTTTTTGAGGAAGATGCTCTGATGGAGAGAAGGCTGGTTTGCCTCTGGAAAGGAAAAGAAGTGACTTAGGAACTTAGAAAGCAGCTCCCTCCATTTATCTCTGTCTACTTCTCCTGGCATAGGAGCTTTTCTCTGCAAACAATTTGTCTTTTTTATAACCTGCCTATTCCATATCAGATGAATGCAAGACAGTGAGGAAGCTGAGATCAGTCCTCAGATATTTTAGACTAGATTTGTAGGCTGGGATGACAGAGTAGGGACCCACCCACTCCGCAGGTGCCAGCTAGAGAGACTAGGCACCTAACCCCACCAGAAACACCAGATACACTGGGGCGGGGGAAGGGGTTGCTGCACCCCGCCCTAGGGAACAGCTGCCTCTGAGCAGGCCTGGAAGCTCCTAGGCAGAGGACAGACCAGCAATGAAGGAGTTAATGGACAGCCAGGCATTCCCCCTCCTTCCTGCCCCCCTTCCCTTCTCCCACTGGACCCAGATGAATAACCAGTCAGTAAAATAACCCCAGTGGATGGAGTCCAGGATCATCCACTGTGATCCCAGGGGATATTTGTACTCCTCACAGCAGAAATCAAATCACTCAGAGTGAAGGTGGGGCTGGGGGTGGGGGCCCTCCTTCCTGCCCCCCTTCCCTTCTCCCACTGGACCCAGATGAATAACCAGTCAGTAAAATGACCCCAGTGGATGGAGTCCAGGATCATCGACTGTGATCCCAGGGGATATTTGTACTCCTCACAGCAGAAATCAAATCACTCAGAGTGAAGGTGGGGCTGGGGGTGGGGGAAGCCCAACCCCCTCACAGGCTGGGCAGGGACTAGCCCAGGGCAGAACCTCTGAGGTCTGAAACCAAGGTTTTTGCTAGATGAGAGCACTCTGACCTGCCTGGCCCCCATGGGTGTGGAATCTCTCCGCCTCCTCTCTGAGAATTTAAGTTTCAAGAAGAGGCGCTCCCTGTTGGCTTGGCTCTCCATAGCTTGGTAAGGCAATGGAGCCTTCTCCTCACCTTAATCACTCACCTTAACCTATCCCAGCTGAGATGAGTTGACTATGAGAAAGATAAGGAAATCAGATTTGAGAGAGCTTCAGAAAAAGCTGAACCTCACTCTCGTGTCTGACAGAGCCAGAGACTCCCCCTCCCCCACATCTCCACTCCTGGAAGAACACACTCAGCTGGCCTTGGCTGTCTCCGCAGCCCCACCCCTCCCTGCCCCCAGCTCCTGCCCAGTGGGAGAGAACTGCCCCTTGGCCTCCCCCTGCACCCTACAGGCTCCTCTGCCTGCAGCTGGCTTTGTCCTCCTGAAAGGCCTACAGATTTATAGGCCTCAGCTGCAGACATTCCACCCCACCACTCCTTTTCCTCATGGCCCCTGAATATCCCCCTCCCATCTCCTCCCCAACCAGCCCAGGGGTGTCCAATGGGAGGTGGGGCAGGAAAGGGGACTGACCTCTGGATCCAGAGAAACCTGCCTGAAGAGGTCACTACTCTCTCAGGCCTGAGAGCCACTCCCAGGCCTGCATTGCTGTGAACTGCTCAGGCAGGCCTGTCCATGAAAAAAATGCAGGAGTATCCATTTCATTAGAGCCCACAGTTGGCCAGGGGCCCTGTCTTTCTAGAATATTCTGTTTTATAATAATCCTCAGGCTAAGTCTGCAGTGTCAGTACTCAGGAAATTTTACCTCTTCAGATCAAATTAAGTATACCCAGTCCGGGAACAACATAAGCAAAGTATAATAAGGCTGTAGAGATGTTAATGGTTGTTTGGGAAGAAATAATGGCTGTAGGTGGAAATATGGTGTCATGAAAAAGCTTTGAACTTGGACTCAGGAGGCATGGGTCCTCAAGGACCATTATTCAGGCATGGACCCCAGGGCCAGAGGCCAGTCCCCTCCTGATGTCAGGGGAAGCTGGGTTATACCTTTGGTTGCTGAAGTCTCTCTGAGGATGAGTTAGAGAGCCTCCTTGGAAGCTGAAGACATTGTTAAAATAATTGCTAAGGAATAAGGGGTTTAGAAAGCAAGCTGAGAATGGGTTGAAGAATGAGGAAGTCAAGGTCCATTCTGGGAGTGGGAGCTGGAACCAAGCCCAGGAAGCAGTGTGTCCACAGGGCCAAGAGGCCCGAGGGGTTCAGCCAGCAGTCCTCACCTGGAGGCCAGGTCCTAGAAAAGAGCTCAGTGAGTTATCCATTAGGGCAAGGTCAGGGACCAGAGAGCCAGCTGATAGGTGCCTCCAGCTCCTCCCCAGGAAGGCTGGGTCCTGGGTCTGCTCAGCATCTGCTGGAGTCTGGCCACTCCAGAGTACTGGATTGGGAAGTCTGGCTGTCATCATGCTGGGCTGTCCAACAGGCGTGTGATTTAGCTCTAATCACCACTGGGTGGCAGAGCAGTTGGGCATTGTAGAAAGAGCAGGCGTGGTCCTAGACACCCTGGGTAGTTGGGCACTCTTGAGCAGGCTGTTGACCCTCCATATGCCCCAGCTAGTCCATCTGTAAAGCATTTCTAATAGTACTTTGCAGGGTTGTCCTAAAGATTAGAGGCAACAACCAAGAAGGCGCCCCTGAAATAGTCCTGAGCTCCAAATGGTAGTTATCTTGTGTTAATTATCATAACAGAATCTATTTTAAGGAGTATCATAATAGTATGAGTAATATATGGAGAACAATGTCCACTTCTCAGGGTAACCATTCCTCAGACACAGGCAGACAAGGCTAGGAGCAATGCTAGCTTCTTCCCTGTCCAGCTTTTTCTATGCTGCTCACCCCTTCCTCCCTCCGGCAGGACCCAGGAAGCCTGATCCTGCAGGTGATCCTGGATGTGGATCCACTGGGAGAATCTAGAGGAGCAGAGAGGCAGGAGAATGGAGGTGTCTTAGAACATTCACAAGGAAATTTGCTTAGATTATGGGGGCAAAAAGATTAATGTAAAAATCCGATGCCGAGAAGCTAATAGTTACACATCAGCAGTGTCTTGGAGATCGGATACTTATTTCAGGTTTGGGGGAAGGTGAGTGATGTGTCAATTCAGGAATCACAGCTATGAGAGACATGAGACAAAAATCTCTCTCTCCTCGTTACACAGCCAAGCCCAATTTACGGCTCATATTTCTAGCTAAAGCATTTGAGGGAAGGAGAGCCCAGCAGGCTCAGAGAGTGGCCTGATCTGGGAACCGGTCTTGCTGGAAGGAAGAGAAAGGAGGAAGCTGACCTGTGCATCAATGACTACAAGAAGGGACCACTGTGAGGGAGCCAGTGGGCCCTGGCAGAGGGGGCCCTTCAGCTGGGCAGCCAGGGGAGCTAAACATACTTCAATTGAAAGAAAAATGTCCTTATCCACCTGACTATTCTTCAGAACCCAGCAAAGAAATTGACAATGTTGATTCATTTAGCTCAGCAGTATTCAGGTCAAAATCAATCTTGTCAAAAATCCATCACCCACACTCAATAAGTAAGAAAAGGGATACAGGCTTCAGGGGAATCAATCACACCCCAACAGGGAGCAGCTGAAAACAGATCTATCATGGCTTCTGATGGAAGCTTCCATTACTCAACGTGCTATTTCCTAAATGCACTCTGGGGACCCCACCCAAGGTCATGGCACCAGCCCCAACCCCAAGTAGCAGCCAGAACTAAGATGGCCCAAGTGCGGGATGTCAGTCTGCTGGTCATGTCTGCAGCCAAGAAAAGTTTCTAAAGCCTCGGTGCAGATTTATGTATGCTTACTTCACAGGATCAACACTCAGCCGGCTGCCATGGCCCTGCAGAAGTCATTTCATCCATTCCTTGGCTTCAAGAATCACTGTCACTTAACTGTCCTGCTGTCCCCAAATTGCTGTGGCTGCCTCACCTCTGCAGGAAAGAGAAATAATAGCAGCTTAGCTGTTTCTCCACTGTGTCAAGCTCAGGCTGCTTCAGTCCCCTGCTGGGAAAAGCACAGTGGCCTCTGTAGAGCTTCCCAGCATTAAGGAACCAAAAGACACAGAAGCTAAGACTCACCATCAGCTTTGTCCCTGGGCTAGAAGCCAACATCCCCAAAGCTGGCATTATGGCAAACTTGGCTCCCCCAGACTCAGAGGAGGCTTGTGAGTAGGGCCAGAGAAAGTTCCATAGGAGCCAGATGATAGAGCGACCTGGGTTCCACATCCACCGCTCATCAGCAGTGTGAGCTAGAACCAGTTACTAAACTTCCATATGCCTCACAGGTACAATGGAAATCATAACCATGCGTACCTCTTAGGAATGCTGAGGATTCGATAAGACTCTACATGTGAAGGACTGGCACATAGTCCGTGCTCAGTAGGTGGAAATTCTCCCGGAAACAAAGGTCCCTTCTGGCACTGAGTCTTTGCTTCTAGTCTCATTTTTCTACTACAAGTAACTTCTAAAAGGCATTCACATCATTCATTAATTTAGTCGTTTATTCATCATCATATATTTATTGCCCATTGACTACTCTAGACCTCTCCTAAGTGCTGGAGAAATCGTGTACAAGTTGGGGAGCAGGGGAGGGTCAGATAATCTAAAATCAAGCAAAATAATTACAGAGAATAAATGGCCCAAAGAAAACTTTTCAACAGGAAAGTGAACTAGAGAGTGACTGAGATGTCATGGAGGAATGTTTCGATTTGATTCAACAAAGGCATCTCTGAATGGGGGACATTTGAGTTGAACCCCAAATGGTATGAAGGAGCCAGCCACATGATGACCTAGAAGGACATTCAGGGCAGTGAGCACGTGGAGGGCTGAAGCAGGGGAGGGGCAAATATCACAAAGAGGCCAGCGGGGGTAGATCAGGCAGGAGACCCCACCAGGACTTTAATCTAGAGTCCATGGAAGCCACTGGAAGTGATGTCATCTCGCACGTATTTTAGAAAACTCATGCAAAGTGCTCCTTGGAGAAGGGACTGAAGCAGGGCAAGAGTGGAAGGAAGACATGAATTAGGAGGCTTTTGCAGAGTTCAGGGGAGGAGGGTGGCAGCTTTGGTTAGGGAGTCAGCAGTAGGCATGAAGAGTGGGTACCAGGGTATAAAGACAACAGCACTTGCTGATGAACTAGATGTGGAGAGTGAAAGAGAGGAATCAGGGATTTCTGCTCTGGATAGTCAGGATACTAATTATTGCCATGGGGAGGACAGGGAGGGACAGCTCAGGATGGGGAAATGCAACGAAGAGCCCTGAGGTGAGACGCACATTAGACATCCGAGTGGAGATGTCAAGTGTGAGGACTTGGGAGTCACCGGCTCATGGATGCTGTTTAGAGTCACAGGCCTGAAGAAGTCAGCTAGGGAGAAGGTGTAGCTAGAGAAGGGGAGGGGAGGACTGAGACCCCAGAAACTCATTTGGAGGAATCCTGATCCAAAGCCCCCAGCCCTTGCAGGTATGTGGTTGCCAACACAGAGTCAAGTGAGTAAGGGGTGGGGATGGTGATTTGAGGAAAAGAGTTCTTGGGAGAATGACACTCAGAAGAGATGAGAGACAGTTCCCTTCTGAACACATGTGGGGGTGCAAGTTATGCTGGTCCAGCCCCACCCTAGAGAAAAGCAGGATTCTGTTGCATGCAGACTTCTACTTGCTCGGTGAATGTTCCTGGGAAGTAGGTGGCATCAAGTCCCTTATGCCACCAATGTAGGAACACTCTGGAGTGGAGCAAGAGGGGGAAACGGAAGGGGAAAGGTGAATTTCAGCAATGCACTCTGTTCCAAGGCAACCCATGTTTCCCCAGCCTTCTGCAGCCTATGGCACAAAGGTGGATGTATTAACATGGATGCCCAAAGGCTTATTGATTGCTAGAACTGCAAGATCTCAATGCCCTCACCCACAGCAACATCTTCCTTGGCTATTTTTGAAAGTCCCTAGGGGTCTCAACTGTGCTCACAAAAAGTCTTTTCATATTCTGCCAGCCCCAACCCCATACCTCCAGCCCCCAAGCCACACAAGGGGGCAGCTCCCTCCTTCCAGTGCCTTCCTTGCTTCCCTGCCAGGCCACCATGCTCCCAAAGCTGCAGCATGGGAGGAGCTACCTTACACCCCCACACCATGCTAGGATCTCCCCAAAATGGAGAGGGTCTCCCCTTTTCCCTTCTCCACATGCTGCTGTTGCCAGGGGAAGGGGCTTCCCACTGACCCAGCAGTTCATCATACCCAGCCACACCCTGAGTCCCTTCTAAGCTCTGTCAGACCACAGAGTAATTCAAGATGTATCTTGTTTACTGTGGTGTCCCCAGCACCTAGCGTGGTGCCTGCCCCATTCCAGGCACGTGATTAATTAATAGCAGACTGAGTGAACAGATGGCCAGACAGCTAGCAGTGTGCACAAGGCAGGAAACCACTGGACTGGGTTAAGAAGGGCGTGGAAGTCCTTGCCTAAAGAAGGAGAGCCACAGGCGAGAGAGAGGGCTGCAGCGGAGAGCTCATGGATGGACAGAAACACAGGAGTCCCAGGCAGGATGTAGGGCTAAGGGGCTGTCCCTCGCCCCCACCCCTACCTATACCAGCTTCAGGAATGGAGGGAGCTGTGAGGAAGTAGGCAATGATCTCAATTTCACAGCTGGGTGGGTTGGGGACATACTGAGGCAGTTCATTTCTGGGACAGCAAAGAAGCTTCAACTTCTCTCTTTCTCTCTGTCTGGTTCATCCAGGGAAGGGTCGAGATGCATCCAGTCTGGGACTCCAGGACCCCATCCCAGACTCCCCTGCTGCACCGCAGCCTCCGCCTGCTCAGCTACTCTCTGGCTGGTGACCCCACCCCCGCTCCCCAGCACATGGGCTCACCAGTGTGGCTGCTTTTAAAGACACATATAATATTAATGACAGCCACCATTTATTGGGTGCTTCCTGAGAGCTGCACACAGGTTCTCTCGTTTAGTCTTAATATCAATCTTATGAGGTTGCTACTATTATTCCCATTTTACTGATGAGGAAACTGACATTTGGAAAGGTTAATTTGCCCAAGGTTTCACAGATACCAATTAACAGAACCAGGATTCTAATCAGCTATGTCTGACTCCAAATTTTATGCTCCAAACTACTTTGTTATATTGATTTCCAGGACAAACAAATCTCTAAGTGCTATATTAAATAGCTGGGGAGGGGGAGGGGGGTCCAGACCCACAATCCATTAGGCAGATGGCAAATGGACGGTATGATCTGCATGAGCTAATGTGCCCCAGGTCTTACACTGAAACGTCCAGTCGTAGAAGCCCTATCAGTGCTGCCTCCCATTCCCTCAGGAGTTGGACCGGTTCTCCTTCTCCCAAGGCAGAATTTCCTGTCCAGCTGGGCATAAGGAAGTAGGTCTCCCAGATCTGAGATCTGATATGAAGTAGAGCCTCTCTTACCCTTCCTCCAAAGACAGGCAAAACTGTTGGGGTGTGGAATGGAACTGAAAATCCAGGTACATCCCCAAGGGTTGGAAAGGTTACCAGGTTCCAAGACTGGATCTGCAACCACCTCTAAAAAGGGAGCCAGGCCACCTTCATGCAGCCAGCCCAGCCCACCTCAGTCTAGGAGCAGTGAACTGAAAATCCAGGTACATCCCCAAGGGTTGGAAAGGTTACCAGGTTCCAAGACTGGATCTACAACCACCTCTAAAAAGGGAGCCAGGCGACCTTCATGCAGCCAGCCCAGCCCACCTCAGTCTAGGAGCAGTGGCCCTCCAGAGTCCCTCCTCCCAACCCAGGCTCCTCCCTCAGTCCCTGCGAGATAAGTACCTTCATTCAGGTTCCCCACAGATCCCCTGGACCCATTCCTGCTGCCCTTTGTGTATCCCACTCTGTTTAGCAAAAGGGAAGTGGTGGCTCATCTCTCTGCATCTTGCTTATGATCCTCCCACCCAGAACTTTTCTTTTAGGCCTGGGGTTGCCTCTTAGCTGCAATCACTCTCTGTTCCCTGGGGCACCCCTGTCTTCTCTCCAGGGAAGCTCCATGGATTATAATGGTCACTCTGACTTACTTATCCTGGAGCTCAGACCCCCACGGAGACATTGGGGTGAGCACCTGCCTTGTAGAATCTGGAATCACATGAATGCTCCTACAGCCCTAACAAAACCTGAGCCTGGGCAGTGCTGCCAGTCCACATGCTTTGGACGGCAAGTTTCAGAAAAAATCTGACTAACTATGGCTTAAACCAGAGCTTTACAAATTTTAGTGTACACAGGAATCTCATGGAGGATCTTTCTGAAATGCAGTTTCTGATTCAGTAGGTCTGGGGTGAGACCTGGGATTGCATTTCTAGCAAGCTCCTAGGTAATGCTGACATTCCTGGTCCAGGACCCACACTTTGAGAACAAGGTTTTAAAAACTTAAACCTCAAGGATATGTATTGCTAAGAAGCCTGGAGCTTGGTGGCCCCAGGATTGCCTCAGTGCTCACAGATGTCTTCACCAGGCTCTGTCACTCTGCTCTGCCACCCTCATCATTGCAAGGTAACTGCCAAGGCTCCAACCATCACATCCTCCTCACAAACCAGTGTCTCAACCAAGAAGGAATAGTGCAGATGAAGAAAAAGAATTTTTCCCCCTTTAGCTTTCCTATGTTTAGGCAGTAAAGTCTCAGAATCCCCCAGACTTTGGCCAGAGCGGAGTCCCATTGCTCATCCCTGGACCAATCACTATCAACAGGGATTAGACTGAAGTGACTGGCTTAAACCAAGTGTTTACCCTCTGAGGCTGGGGACGTTTCCACCTGAACAAAAATCAGAACTCTACTGGCAAGAAAGCAGGGGAATGGCTAGAATGCAGGCAGCCAACAGCAGCTGCCTGGGTGGGTACAAGCCGTCCTGCACCCCCTTGCCAGGCCTCCAACCCACTTTGCCCTCTCTCAGGAGAAGCAATCAGGGAAAACGAGAGAATGGGGGAGAGGCCAGCAAAAACTAAAGAAGTAAAAGTAAAAAGAAGTAGGGGGCCGAGTGGGTCTGAAGGGAAGGTGCCAGCAGCAAGCAACCGTGAATATACTCATCAGGAAAAGGAGATGATCTTCCTGTATGTCTTCCTCAGAGAGGCGCTGGGAGGGCCACAGGTGATAACGCACGTAAAAGCATTTTATAAACAGTAAAATGCCCCAGGAATGCGAGCAGTTGTGCTGGTGGAATGTGGGGAACAACAGAAGCCAAAAGAATGTCCTCCCCACAGCCTGTCCCCCCAGCCAGATGACCTCTGTGACTCTGGTGGGAATTTTCCCTGCTCCTGATTCTCTCCCTCTTTGTTGATTGTAACTGCCCGGGATCAGCTGACACTGCTGGCAGGGCCGGGTGGGCTGGCAGGAGGCTTCTGCTGGAGGAGAAAGAGGCATTTGTGTGGAGGAGGGACTCTGGTTCCCCAGTGGTGAGAAGTCAAACAGCCAGAGGCTGGAGGGCACGCTGGGTACACCGTGTCCTCTGCTGAAGGGCTAGGCCCTTTGGGCACAGCCTCTGCGGCCCAATGTCTTCACACATGCTGTTCCTTTTCCCCAAGACTCTCTTCCCTCCACACGGCTCACGATTGGCTTCTTCCCAGCTTAAATATCACCTCTGCAGTGAGCTTTTCCTTGGCCCCCAAATCTAAAGCAGCCCCTCCCCCTCTCCCACCTGTTACTCCCTCCGACTACAGTTCACTTTTCTTCTGCAGCTCATTTACTACAATGCACAATAACTTGCTGGTTTATTGTGGATGAATCTGAACCTCCATGAGATCAGGGACCACTTCCATCACGACACCACCTCTCAGCACATGGTAGATGTTATGTGAATGAATGAAAGTGTAAATGAATGTCTGCAGCTAAAGCTGTTTGTGTCTCCAGAAAGAAAGAGTCAGAGCAAACATTTAAATGAGGCAGGAGAAATTTCGCATAGCTCTGAGGGGTGAGCTTTCCAGCTGTCGTGTTAGAGAACCTCTAGAAGAGATGAGCAGACTAGTGTACCACACATATGTCTGTCATTCTGAGTGAGGTGGGGAGGAGGCTGGGATGGTTGGTTGTAGGTGTCAACCTGACTGGATTGAGGGATGCCCAGATAGCTGGTAAAGCATCATTTATGGGTGTGTCTATGAGGACGTTTCCAGAAGAGATTGGCATTTGAATCAGTAGCCTGAGTAAGGAAGACCTGCTCCCACCCAGCTTGGGCAGGCACCGTCCAATAGGCTGAGGCCTGAATAGACCAAAATGGCAAACTCTCTCTCTCTCCTGGAGCTGGGACACCCTTCTTTTCCTTCCCTTGGACATCAGAACTCTAAGTGCCCTGGCCTTTGAACCCTGGGACTTGCACCAGCAGCCCCCTGGATTATCAGACCTTCAGTCTCAGACCAAGCGTTACACCATCAACTCCCCTGGTTCTGAGGCCTTCAGACTTGGAGTGAGCCACGCTACCAGCATTCCTGGTTCTCCAGCTTGCCATCGGCCTCTCTATCTACCTACCTCTTCCTATCTCTCTTTCTCTCTCTCTCTCTATCCGCCCTAATTGTTCTGCCTCTCTGGAGAACCCTGACGAATACAGAGGCCCACCCCACCTGATGGTGAGACAGAAGACACACGATCCTGGTATCACCTCCACCAGTGCTCACATCTTGCACAAAAGTACAGTAATAAATTGCCTCTTAGTTAGTTCCTCTGATCGCTGATGTCCTAGCTTCTCTGCTTTCAGAAACCCCATTAGTTTGGGATGGGAGGGAGGTTGGGGATGGGATCAGGGGCTGGGATCCTGGGCTCTGGGTCCCAGTCCACTGGGCAGTGTGATGAGCAGAAAGTTGACCGGAATGCTGAAACCATGACCCAGAACAGCAAACTCATTCCCTAGAAGTACCAGAGCTTGATGGTGGGGTGGAGCTGAGAGAAACACTCATCACTCACCCCTCACTTGAAATTCACTTAAACTGTCCTGGTGTCAGCTTGAAAAGGTTCCCGTGCATCCCACTTGGTCCAGAGCAACAGGAATAACCACCCAGGCCAGTGAGTGCATGGCAGATAAATCAAGCAGCAAGTCTTAGAGAAACACTATCAGCTCAACCCTCCCCATTCCTGCTCATCCTGCCTGGTGAGCATGGAAATCCATCTAGCAACTTCACATGATTCCACTGCAGCACCGTGATGTTAGCCCGTGCCAACAAGCCCTGCAGGAAACAGGAGGTGAA
The DNA here is from genome assembly GCF_000696425.1 of Galeopterus variegatus. Lineage (NCBI taxonomy): Eukaryota > Metazoa > Chordata > Mammalia > Dermoptera > Cynocephalidae > Galeopterus > Galeopterus variegatus. The sequence continues at coordinate 207,626 of NW_007727758.1, read as the reverse complement.
GGAAGCTAAGAGGGAGAGCGCAGTGACCTAGCCCTCAACTAGGGCAGCATACGTGTGTGTGTGTGTGTGTGTGTGTGTGTGCGTGTGTGTGCATGTACGTGTGCATGTGTGTGTGTGTGTTGGCATATGGGGGGCAGCTCAGACAGAGATAAGTTAAAGGAATAGACAGGAATGAGGGCTTGTGTCAGACAGTTTGATATGTGACCGCAGGCACTTTTGGAAAGTACACTCACTCACCCATTCATTCATTCACTCATTCATTCAGTATATATTGAGCACCACTTTTTCCCAGGTACTGTGTTAGCCATTGGATTTGAACGGTGGACAAAAACCGCACAGTCCCTAACCTCATGGAGCTTGTTGTCTACAGGGAGATTCAGAAATTAATCAGCTATTCACAAATTAAAACTGTGGTAAGTGCCATGATGAGATGAGAGTGTTTAACAGATGCCAGTCAGAGTGGGCTTTCATGAAGATGTGAGAATTGAACTGATACCGGAAGGTACAGCAGGAGTTAGAAAAAATGTATTCTATGCATCAGGAATAATATGTGCAAAGATTCAGGGGTGGGAAGGGACGAAAAGTATGTAAGGAACGGCATGATGGCCAGTGTGACCGAAACAGGGAAGAGGAGGAGGAGGGTCACAAGGAAGGTACGACTGTATGTATGTGCTCCAGGATGTCCTGGCCCAAGAACCAGGGACCCAAAACAGCCTTGTTGAGCCAGCATTTCAAGACTGCCAGGTGTTTGTTCAAGGCCAGACTTCGAGGGCTTTATAGACCATGCTATGGATTTTCTTTCACTTTTCTTTTCTTTTCTCCTTCTTCCCCTACAACTATGTATTTTTTAATAAACTTTTTTATTAATTGAGGTATAATTTAAAGGAAAAGACACACGTCCTAAGTGTTCAATTTTTTTTTACAGTTAGCACACCCCAACAGGTGAACACTAAAATACTTCCAGAATGTTCTTAGCAACATTATTTGTAACAGCCCTGAAACTAAGAGAAAAACTATCCATCGATGAATAACTAAAACTTGGTACTGTATATTTGTGCAATAGAATACTATACAGCAATGAAAACGAATAAACCACAGCTCCATGCAACAAAATGAATGAACCTTGAAAACATTGTGCTAAGAGAAATAAGCCAGACACAAATGGATAAATATGAGTATTATATGATTCCACTCATATAAAATATCTACAATAGACAAATTCATAGAGACAGAAAGCATTGTCTATCCTTGACAGAAAATAGAGAGGCTGGGGAGAAAGATAAGGGAAATTAATGCTTAATGGGTGCAGAGTTTCTGTTTGCAGTGACAAAAATATTTTGGAAGTAGATAGTTGCTAGGAACATTCTTATAGTCTTCTGTTGTACATGTGCACTATTTTATTTATTTTATCTTATTTTATTTTATGGTTATACACCAAGAATTGGAATTGCTGGGTCATAGGTATGCATATATGTAGCTATAGTAGATTCTGCCAAAAACATTTCCCAAATGGCTGTACCAATTTATACTCTCATGTGAGTATGTGAAATTTCTCCTTATCTGTCTGTGCCAAGTCAACACTTGATGTCCATTTTTTGAAAAAAATTGTAGCTAATCTTGTACGTGAAGTGATATTTTATTCTGGTAGTTTGTGTATCTCTGATGACCAATTGTTTAAGCACGTTGTCATATGTTTATCAGCCATTTGTATATCCCCTTTTGTTAAGTGCATGCTCAAGCTTTTGCCTATTAGAGAAGAGGGTGGCGTCTGTCTCTTTCTTTCTTCCTTTTTTTCCCTATCGTCCTTTCCTTTGCTTTCTTTTTCTTCCCTTTTCTTTCTTCCCCTTCCTCCCTCCCTCCCTTCCTTCCTTCCTTCCTTCATTCCTCTTTTTCTTCCCTTTTCTTTCTTCCCCTTCCTCCCTCCCTCCCTTCCTTCCTTCCTTCCTTCCTTCATTCCCTCCTTTCTTTCTTTTTCTTTCTTTCTTTCATTCATTCTTTCACTCTTTTTTTGTAGACATTCTTTAAAGAGATTTTTTTTGTCTTACTTTTTTTGCAGATGTTCCAAAAAAAGGGAGTTTTTGTCTTATATGTGTAGAGAAGTACTTAGTATTAATAATGTACTATGTATTAATCTGTCCCTTTTGTGTGTCTCAAGAAATCCTTTCCTACATCAGGGTCATGAAGACAGTCTTCTCTGTTACCCTCTCAAAGGTTTTTTGTTTTACATTTCACATAAAGTCTATTATCCCTCCTGATTTGGTTTTCACATTTAGAGTGAGAATCAAGATTCATTTTGCCATATGCATATCCAGTTGACCTAACATCCTTTATTGAAAACACCACGTTTTACCCTCTGCACAACGGTGTGCTTTTGCCCTAAATAAATCAGGGTGCAATATACATGTAGGTAGGTAGCTAGACTCTGCATTCTATTTCATTGATCTATTTGGTCCTTCTGGCACCAAGATCATATTCCCTTAATTAATTCACTTTTATAATGTTTTGATATCCAATCTTTTTCTTCTTCTTCCACTGTGAGCCTCTTAAGATTGCTTAGCTATTCCTCAATCTTTGCATTTCCATATAATTTAAGAATTGGCCTGTCAATTTTTGCATACAAAATGTTACTGGCATTTTTATTGGAATCACACTAAGCTTATAGGGCAATTTAAGAAAAATTGACAAACTTATAATACCAAGTCTTCCAATATGAGAACATGACACATTCCTCCATTTACTTTGTTTTCTTTTTTCTTTCAGTAATGTTTTGTAGTTTTCTTTAGATTTTTCCACTCAATCTATTTCTAGTTATTTGATAGTTTTAATACTATTGTAATGGCATCTTTCTCAAATTTCATTTTCTAATTACTTTCTCCTAGTATTTAGAAATGCTAAGATCTTGCTAGAATTACTTATCAATTCTGATAACTTATTTGCATATACTTCTGGATATTATACATAGTAATTATGTCATTTGCAAATAATGACAGTTTTCTTTCCAATCCACATGCTTCTTCTTTCATGGCCTTATTGTACTTGATAGTATATCTAATACAACACTGAGTAAAACCTGATAGCAGCCATTCTTGTCTTATTACTGATCTCAAGAAGAAACTGAATATTTCAGCAAGCAGAATTTTTGAAGATAGTCTTTATCAGGAAAGGAAGTTTTCTTTCACTCCTAATTTTCTAAGTTTTCTTTTTAATCAGGAACAGTTGTGAAATTTGTTAAATATTTTTTCTACATGTATTGAAACGATTATATAATTTTTCTCCTGTAATATATTAATATGATGAATTACATTGTTTGATTTTCTAATGTTAAACCATCCTTTAATTCCTAGAATAAACCCTGTATGGTTATGACATATTATTCTTTATATATATTGCTCAATTGAATTTTTTCATATTTTCTTTATTAGAGCTGGATCTATTTTTATGAGATATATTATTCTATAATTTTCCTTTCTTGTAATATCTTTGTCAAGTCTGGTATTAAAGTTTTACTGGCCTCATTTTATGAGTTGAGAAATTTCTCTTCCTTTTCTATTTTCTGAAAGAATTTATTTAAGATTGGCAGTTTATTTTTTTTCCTAAAATTCTGAAAGAATTTAACAGTAAAGTCATTTGGGCCCAGAGGTTTGGGTATTTTTTGTTTCTTTGTTTTTATTTTGCAGAAGGTTTAAAATAAGTATTAATTTCTTTAACAGTATGAAACCGTTCAGATTTTCTATTTCTTTTTATGTCTGTTTTGGTAAATTATTTTTTTCCTAGTAATTTGTTTATTTCATCTAATTTTTCAAATCTGTTGACTTGAAGTCATTCAGAACATCATCTTATTATCTTTGTAATATATGTAGGCTTTGTAATGATGACTCCTGTTTTTTATACCTGATACAGGTTATTTATCTCTCTCCTATTCTTCTGATCCATCTAGCTGGAGCTTTATAAATTTTATTAGATTCTTCAAAGAACCAAAATTTGGCTTTATTTTCTTTATTGTGCATTTATTTTTTATTGATTGATTTCTGTTCTTCATTATTTCTTTCCTTTAACTTTCTTTGGGATTAATTATTGTTCTCTTTCGAGCTTCTTAAAAGGGATACTTATGTAACTGACTTTCAGTCTTTCCAATACATGCATTTAAGATGACATATTCATTTCTTTAAGGTTTAACCCTTCATGTCCTGGCTGCTTTGGATGCTCTCTTATACTTCCAGGTAGCCAGTTTATCATTTTATCCAGCTTTTATACTTCTTACTGAGAGTGTTAATCTAATACATAATAATCTAACATAATCAGATGCATCAGTATGTTATGGATTTTTAAAACTCATAATCACATTGGGAAGGAACTAAAATGTTTTAGGTAGTGGATGCTGTAATATAATTTTTAACCTAATGAACTTTATTCTACAAAGTATGGTCACTGGAGACTATTTAGCAGGAAGATCAAATCTGCATTTTAGGATTTTGATTAATGTAATTAACATTTATTTAGTTACTACTATGTTAGGAGGCAGGGTGTCAAAGTGGTTAGGTGTAGACTGTGGAATCAAACTGCCTAGGTTTGAACACCAGCTCTGTCTGCACCTTACTAGCTATGTGACTTTGGACAAATTATTTAACTTTTCTGGGCTTCCTCATTTGTAAGATAGGGGTAATAATAATAATAGCTACCTCATAAGGCTATGGTGGGAGAGTAAATGAGATAATGTCTACTACATCTAGGACAATGTCTAGCGCATAGTGATAACAGGTAACACTAGTTTCTTAATTATCATTAATTGTATTTTTGAGATAGAAAATGGGATTTAGAGAGGGAAAGTAACATTTCCAATGTCATGCAGCTTATAAATGATAGTGCTAGGATTTGAATACAGGTCTAGATGTCCCAAAACCCAGTGGCTTAATATAAATAAATGTAAGATGAGTTGGTAGAAGAGGAAAAATAGCAAGGTGGTTCTGCAATTCTCCAAGAATAAAACCACAGGGACCTAAATTTGAGTGGTGACAGTGCAAAAGAGAAAGGAAAGAAGAGATCTGAGAGGTATGACGAAGAAAGCACAGGATTTGATGACTAATTGGTTATGGGATGGGAGTGTGGGGAAGGAGAATGAGGAGTCAGAGCTGAGTCACAGTGTTAAGCCCGAGTGACTAGAGGGTTGATGATACAATAGACAGAAATAGGAGAACCAAGAGGGAGAGTGCGTTTTGGAGGGGAAGTGTTATACTCAATTTTAGACATCTGGGGAGGGAGCCATCAGCTGCAGGGCAGAAGTGGAGCTTGGGAAGTGGACAGAGCTGTAGAGATCATCCCTGGAGAGGAGGTAGTTCAAGCTTTAACAGTAGATGTGATCCCTAACTGACAGCATGAAGAGACAGGAACAGAGCCCCAAGGATTGAACCTTGGGACGGAGCCAATGTTTATTTATGGATGCTCAAGAAGGGAATAAATAGACATGTAGATAAGGGAACTGGTGGACTACTCAGACTTTCAATGAGCCTTTGGCAAGATTCCATTTCAAAGACTATAAGAAATCAAAGCATGATGTATACGTGAGGAACGTGGTTTTGTTAGGAGCAAGGAATGGGCTCAGAAACAGAAGATAAAGGATAAGGATAAATGGATGTTCACTTTTCCAGAGAGATAAGCATAAAGGATCATTGCTAGGTCTTTACCAATGATCTTGATAGGGGCATTTCCAATAAAATCTCCATTTTTGCAGTTGACATTAAATTATTTCCAGAAATAGAGTATCAAGCTGAAGAGATTAGACTTTGGAGAGACCTTAGGAACTTCTAAGTTCTCTGTTTGGTTGATGGGCAAAATCCAACAACCCTGCTGGGTGCAAAGTCCCTTTGGTCTCCCTCTCCTCATAACTGAGACCTGAACCATAAGCTCAGTCCTGAAGTTGAAGACAATTCCATCTGTAATCAGAGGGGCTTTAAGGAGCTCTAGCCCAACTTCAGCAAAAAGTCAATCCTCTTTCTGGGATTCAGTGGCCATCCTAGGCCCCAGGTCTGACATCTGGGCCAACACAATTTAGCAATTGCTTATGAGGCACCTGCTGTATGTTAGGTGTCTTATAAGTGTTAGCATAGTCTCAGTCCTCAAGGAGTTCACAGTTGAGTGCTTCTGCCTTTATTAGCATCCAGAACACTCTTACTCATAGAGCATTGTCTGATGGAACTTTCTGAAATGATGTAAATAACCTATATCTACATTATTTAATGCACTAGCCACTAGCCACATGTATCTACTGAGGACTTGAAAAGCGGTTAGTGAAAATGAAAAAACTGAATTTTTAATTTAATTGAATTTTAATTACTTTAAATTTAAGTAGCTGCATGTGGCTATCATGTACCCACATGTGGATAGTATAGCAAAAGTATCCCCAGAGCACTGCCCATCCAGGGCTGGGATGTACTTTCCCTTACTGTGTGTTCTGACATACCTGACATACTGTGCTAGTGCTTCCAAGTCCAACCAACTCAGAAGACATGAAAAAGTAACAGGTTTGTTATAAGATGGGCAAGGTTTAAGAATATAAATTCTAGGGCCGGCCCGGTGGCGCACTGCTACAGTGCGCCGCTTGGGAAGCGCGGTGGCGCTCCTGCCGAGGGTTCGGATCCCACGTGCAGACCGGCGGCTCACTGGCTGAGTGAGGAGCAGGGGCAACACCGAGGGTTGCGATCCTGTTGCCGGTCCGGGTCCAGTACGGGCGCAACACTGAGGGTTGCGATCCGTTGCCGGTCACGAAAAAAGACAAAAAGACAAAAAAAAAAAAAAAAAGAATATAAATTCTAGAACATTTAGGCAAATTGTAGAATTTAGAGCCAAATCTAAGGAAGCAATTTGGATTCATCAAAGATTATTTCTGAGCTCAATGTCTGCTTGTTCTAGCCCAAATGATCAGCAAAATATTGGGTGCCCGAAACCCTACAAAGCCTTAGTCTTCCCTTAAATTTAACCTCCCTTAAATGTAAAACTGTATGAGAATTCAGCTTTTTTTTTTCCTTCTTAGGGAAAGAAACAAATGGAAGGAGAGAAGATCTACAGACACCTGGAGGGAGGAGAAAGAAACTGCCCCTTGAGGAAAAATTTTCTCAGTCTCTAGGTATGAAGATATGACCAAAATCCTTATAATCAAAAAAATAAAAATAAAAAACACAAAAAACAAAACCAAAAATACCCTAAATGAGATTCGACAGTGTTTCTTTATAAAGCTTGAGATAGGGCAGAGTTCCTGGTGCCCTCTGCATGCACAGGACCCCCAGGCCACCAGCTAGGTGAGTCCCTGCACATCCCCAAGAGACGCTGCAGCCACCACCAAGCCCCCAGGACTGAAGGCAGCAGTCAAGCCATGGAGTTCCTGGCACCCTCCATGTGCACAGGGCCCCCAGGCCACCACCAGGCAAGTCCCTGCCCCCAAGAGAGGCCACAGCTGCTGCCAATCCCCCAGGACCTGAGGCAGCAACAGGCAGCTGAGAGTCCACAAAACTCCCTGATATTGCTCCAGACACCAGGTTGGAACAAGTAGACTGTGATAACCTTACCCAAAACAACTAAACACCAACAGAGAGAGACAAGAAATATGAGAAAACAAGAAAGCACAACACCTCCAAAGGAATACAATTCTCAAGTTCTAGGCCCTATAGACCAGGAAGTCCTTGAAATGACTGAGAAGGAATTTCAAACAACAATCCTTAGGGAACTTAATGAGATACAAGAAGACTCAGACAACACAATGAAATGAAAAAAAGTATACAGGACCCAAAAGAGGAAATGTAGAAAGAAATCAATGCCCTGAAAAAGAATGTAGCAGAGCTTGTTGAGCTGAAGGATTCATTCAATAGAATAAAAAACACAACAGAGAGCTTAAACAGCAGGCTAGATCAAACAGAAGAGAGAATAGCCAACCTTGAAGATGGCTTGTTCAAAATAACAAAGGTGGACAAAAAAGAAAAAGAAAAAAATTTAAAAACTTGAAGAAAATCTAGGAGAGACAACAGATAACCTCAAGTGCTCCAATATCCAAATCATGGGTATTCCAGATGGGGAGGAAAAAGGAAATGGCATTGAAAACATATTTGATGACATAAGAGCAGAAAACTTCCCAAGTATAGGGAGAGACACAGATCTTCAGATTCAGGAAACCGAAAGATCTCCCAACATATTCAACACAAAAAGTTCTTCTCTAAGACATAGTCAAACTGGCAAAACTCAAATACAAAGAGAGAACCTTAAAAGCTGCAAGAGAGAAGTGTCAAGTCACCTATAAGGAAACCCTTATCAGACTAACATCATACTTTTCATCAGAGACCCTAAAAGCCAGAAGAGACTGGGATGACATACTCAAAATACTAAAAGACAAAAACTGTCAACCAAGAATACTTTACCCAGCAAGGCTATCCTTCGGAAACAAAGGACAAATAGTATATATCCCAGACAAGCAAAAACTGAAGGAATTCACTACCTCACGACCAGCCTTACAAGAAATTCTCAAGGGAGTACTGGATCTGATACCTGAAAAACAACCATCACTACCATGAATACTCAAGATAGGACAAAACCCACCAGTGAAACAAAATGTTAACAATGAAGAGAGAGAGAAAAAAGGTTTATCCACTATTCCAAGAAACCAACAAACACAGAACTCAATCAGTAAATCAGAAAGAAAGGCAAAATAGATATTTAAAACATCCAAACAAAAATCAGTATAATGCCAGGAGTAAATCAATATCATTTAATAATAACTCTTAATGTAAAAGTTTTTAATCCCCACTCAAAAGCCACAGACTGACTGATTGGATTAAAAAAATGGACCCAACTATATGCTGCCTTCAAGAAACCCACCTCACTTATAAAGA
>NW_007727758.1:190972-198081 GCF_000696425.1 Galeopterus variegatus | reverse complement strand
ATCAGCACATGGATCATTCTCCAGGATAGATCACATATTAGGACACAAATCAAGTCTCAATAAATTCAAAAAAATTGGAATTATCCCATGTATTTCTTCTGACCACAATGGATTAAAACTAGAAATTGATAACAAATGAAACTGGATACTATACAATAGACATTAAACAACATTCTACTTAATAACATATGGGTCCAAGAAGAAATTAAACAGGAAATCAAAAAACTTATTGAAACTAATGAAAATAATGACACATCACACCAAAACCTGTGGGATACTGCAAAAGCAGTACTAAGGGGTAAATCTATTACATTAAATGCTTACCTCAGAAGAATGGAAAGATGGCAAGTGAACAACTTAACACTTCACCTTAAAGAATTAGAAAAACAAGAACAATCCAAACCCAAAGTTAGTAGACAGAAAGAAATAATTAAGATCATAGCAGAACTAAATGAAATAGAGACCCAAAAAATAATATAACAGATCAATGAAACAAAAAGTTGGGTTTTTTAAGAGATAAATAAAATTGACAAACAATTAGCAAGGCTAACTAAAAAAAGAAGACAGAAGACAAATAAGAAAAATTAGAAATTAAAATGGTGATATTACAACTGATACTTCAGAAATACAATGAATCATTAGAGACTACTAACTATAAACAACTATATGCCAACAAATTTGAAAATCTGGAGGAAATGGATAAATTTTTGGACACACACAAACTACCAAGACCGAGCCAAGAAGACATAGAAAATCTGAACAGACCAATAACAATCAAAGAGATTGAAGTTGTTACCAGCAGTCTTCCAACACAGAAAAGCCCAGGACTGGATGGCTTCCCTGCAGAACTTTACCAAACCTTTTAAGAAGAATTAATACCAAATCTCTAAAAACTATTCCAAAAAATGGAAATGGAGGCCATTCTCCCAAACTCATTCTATGAGGCAAACATCACCCTGATACCAAAACCAGACAAACATAACAAAAAAAGAAAACTACAGGCCAATATCCTCGATGAATATAGATGCAAAAATCCTCAGTAAAACACTAGCTAATAGAATACAGTCATACATACATAAAATTATACACCATGATCAAGTGGGATTCATCCCAGGAATGCAAGTTTGGTTCGACATACACAAATTAATAAATATGATACACCACATCAAAGACAAAAACCATATGATCATCTTTATAGATGGTGAAAAATCATTTGACAAAATTCAACATTCACTCATGATAAGGACTCTCTATAAATTGCATACAGAAGGAAAGTATCTTAACACAATTAAAGCCATACATGACAAACCCACTGCCAATATCATCCTGAATGGAGAAAAACTGAAAGCCTTTCCCTTAAGAACAGGAATAAGACAAGAATCCCCACTCTCACCACTCCTATTCAACATAGTGTTGGAAGTACTAGCCAAAGCAATCAGGGAAGAGAAGGAAATAAAGGGCATCCAGACTGGAAAAGATGAGGTCAAACTCTCCCTGTTTGCAGATGACATGATCCTATATATAGAACAGCCTAAAGACTCTACAGAAAGACCTCTTAGAGTTAATAAATGATTTCAGCAAAGTTGCAGGATACAAAATCAACATGCAAAAATCAGTAGCATTTCTATTTCTAACAATGAACTGGCAGAGAAGGAAATCAAGAAAGCTAGCCCATTTGCAATAGCCACCAAAAAACCAAAAAACAAAAAACCTAGGAATAAATTTAGTCAAGGATGTGACAAATCTCTATGATGAGAGCTACAAACCACTGTTGAGAGAAATTAAAGAGGACACAAGGAGATGGAAAGATATCCCATGCTCATGGATTGGAAGAATTAAAATTGTGAAAATGTCCATACTACCCAAAGTGATCCACAGATTCAATGCAATCCCCATCAAAATTCCAATGACATTTTTCTCAGAATTGGAAAAAACATTCCTAACATTCATATGGAAGAAAAAAAGACTGTGAATAGCCAAAAGAATCCTAAGCAAAAAAATAAATAAATAAAGCTGGAGGCATAACACTACCTAATTTTAATCTATACTACAAAGGGATAGTAACCAAAACAGCATGGTACTGGCATAAAAACAGACACACAGACCAATGAAACAGAATAGATAATCCAGAAGTCAATCCATGCACCTGTAGCCATCTGATCTTTGACAAAGTCTCCAAGACCATACAATGGGGAAGAGACTGCCTCTTCAGTAAATAGTGCTGGGAAAATTGGACATTCATATGTAGGAGAATGAAACTAGACCCATACTTCTCACCGTATACCAAAATCAACTCAAAATGGATTAAAGAATTAAATATACATTCTTACACAATAAAACTCCTTAAAGAAAACATAGGGGAAACACTCCAGGAAGTAGGATTGGGTACAGACTTTATAAATATGACCCCCAAAGCACAGACAAACAAAGGAAAAATAAACAAATGGGATTATATCAAACTAAAAAGCTTCTGCACAGCAAAAGAAACAATCGACAGAACAAAAAGATATCCAACAGAGTGGGAGAAAATATTTGCAAAATATACATCAGAGAAAAGATTAATAACCAGAATATACAAGGAACTCAAACAGCTTAACAGTAAAAAAACAAGTAACCCAATTAAAAAATGGGCAAAGGAGCTCAATAGGCATTTCTCAAAGGAAGATATACAAATAGCCAACAGACATATGAAAAAATGCTCAGCATCACTCAGCATTCGGGAAATGCAAATCAAAACCACACTGAGATACCATCTCACTCCAGTTAGGATGGCTAATATCCAAAAGCTGAGAATGACAATTGCTGACAAGGTTGCAGAGAAAAAGGAACCCTCCTAGGCTGTTGGTGGGACTGTAAAATGGTGCAGCCCTTATGGAAAATAGTATGAAGTTTCCTCAAACAACTATAAATAGATCTACCATATGACCCAGCTATTCCACTGCTGGGTATATACTCAGAGGAATGGAAATCATCATGTCAAAGAGATACCTGCACTCCCATGTTTATTGCAGCACTATTTACGATAGCCAAGAGTTGGAACCAGCCTAAATGCCCATCATCAGATGAGTGGATAAGGAAACTGTGGTATATCTACACAATGGAATACTACTCTGCTATTTAAAAAATGAAATACTACTGTTCACAGCAACATGGATGGACTTAGAGAAAATTATATTAAGTGAAATAAGCCAGGCACAGAAAGAGAAACACTGCATGTTCTCACTTATTTGTGGGAGCTAATAAAAATAAAAAAGTAAATAAACAACTGAATGGGGTGGAGAGGGAAGAAAACACAACAATCACAACAACTCCTTGATTTTGTTAAGACGTGAACAGATATGATGTTGATGGGGGAGGGGTAGAGGGAATGGGGAAAAGGAGGAATTGATGAAGGGACACAAAAATCAACTATATTGTATATTGACAAATTAAAATTTTTAAAAATTAAATAAATAAATAAATAAATAAATGTGGTATATATTAAAATGGAATACTACTTGGACACGAAAAAGTATGAAATTCTGCCATTTGTAGCAGCCTGGATGAGCTTGGAGAAAATTATGTTAAGTAAAATGAGACAGGTACAGAAAGAGAAATAGCCTATGTTCTCACTCATATGTGGGAGGTAAAAATAAAAATAATTAGTTGAACTTTTAGAAGTAGAGAATAGAACTGTGGTTACTAGAGGTGGGAAAGAGGAGGGGGGCTAGTGAGAAGTTGATTAAGGGACACAGAATTACAGCTGAATACGCAAAGTAACTTCTACTGGTGTACTATAGTGCTAGGCATCTATAACGGACAATTTTTATATGCTGTCAAATGGCTAAAAGAGAGGAGGCTGAATGTTCGCATCACACACACACACACACACACACACACACACACACAAAGCTTGAGATAGGGGGCTGAAAGGAGAGCATAAACCACAGTGTAGGTTTTCAGAGGTGGAAAGCAACCTTAGAGATCAGGGATTATTTAATTGCTGGAGAAAGAGACCTGCTGAAGTTAATGCAAGGAAAGGGGCTTATTATGAAGACACAACAGTCAACTTCAGTGACCTACAAAGACAGGAAACAAGTCTTCACCAGAACTCAGGGGACCCAAAACTGGAGCCTTAGGTGTTAAGTTTCTTCGCCAATCCCTCTCTCCCATCTTTGCACCTGTCTCTTCTGTTCTCTGTGCTCAGACTTACTCTCTGTGTGTACTCCATGGTTTTCCCATAGCCTGGACTTGCGTGTTCTGAGTTTGGCTTTCTGACTGCCCACAGCATTACATGCCTTTCTCTTCACGTTCCTGTTGTCCTCAGAGTCAGTGTCTCAGTATCCAAATGCTAAATTCCTGGGGAGAGAATTTGGTTGGCCCAACTGGGGACAAGTTTCCACCTCTGTTCCCATCAGTTGTGGTCTTAATTCCTGCGGTCTTTCCTGTACTACACCCACTGATATTTGAGTAATGATAACCACAGTTATCACCTATTGAGCACTTACCAGTTGCTAGCCCTTTGCTGAGTGGTGTTTACAAAGATCATCACATGCAACATTCACATATATTTTAGGAGTTAAGTGTTCTTACTCTCTCCCTTTTACTTATAAGGAAACTGTCATTCAATGAAATTTAGTGATTAGACCAAAGTCAAATAATTAGGGGCTGGCCCGTTAGTTCAGTTGGTTAGAGTGCCGCCTTATAACACCAAGGTCACAGGTTCATATTCCCGGTACTGGCCAGCTGCCAAAGGAAAAAGAAAACAAAGTCAAATATCTAGTGTGTGGCAAAGCCAGGTTTGAAGTCCCAAATCTAAAGTTCTTAACTTCTATTCTAGACTCCTCCCTACTTCTCATAATGGGTAATAATTTACGGAATTTGTCATCTCCAAAGATGATAGAGGCAGAAAATATATTAGGATAAGTTTAGAATCGTCATAGACTAGGACTGCCAAGGGGACCTACATTTCTGTACACATCACGAGGTGAAAGCCCTGTCCATTATTTTCAGCATTGATTTCCAATGTCCAGCAAAGCACATGTAAGCATATAATAAATTTGTATTGAGAGGGGAAAAAAGAAATAAAGACAGGTACCAGGGAGGATAACTATGCCTCCTAACACTATGTCCCTGAGGGCGTCTATTACCAGTAGATATATTTCTGGGTGAAACTAATCTGGAAATCCTAAATTTCTTTTAAGGCAGAAGCTCAATGTATAGTTGAGAAACAAAAAAGTAAATGATAGCCATCAAACACAGACAAGTGCAGGATGGAGATGGGTGTTAGGTATTGAGGTAGCCCTGAGGGTCTTAACCCAGTGGAGCTCATCCAGCCAGAGATGATAGGGTAGGACTTCATGGTCCAAGCAGGAGGGACAGCATAAGCAAAGGCACAGACACAAGCAGTGGCAGAGGGTGTGTGTAAAGTGGGGCAGGGGGCCACACGCAGCTCAATGTCACTGAGAATGAAGTTCAAGGGAGACTGGGGTGGGAGACGTCAAGGAGTTGGCAGGGACGGATCATGAGGGCCTTTTATACCACACTAAGCAGCTTGGACTTTATCCAAATGATTAAAGCAAAAGAGTAACAGGGTCAGATTCGTGTTTTAAAAATAGATCTTCCTGCTCTCTGGAGGATTGATTTGAGGAGGAAAGGCCTTGGGGAAGGGAGATCTATTAGGAATCCAGGCAAGAAATGATGAGGGCCTGAATTAGGGCAGAAGTTCTGGGGAGAAATAACAGGAAGAATTTTGAGAGATACTTAGTAGGTTAAATTGTCAGGACCAGTCATCAATAGTGGACAGAGACAAAGGAAAGGAGGTGACAGCTAGGAATCGGAGCCTGTATGGATGGGGAGCCAGCTGCTAAGAGAGGGAAGTGAAGGGGCATATTTGGGGAAGAAAAGGCGAAGTTCTTACTGGATGTGTCAGGAGCTGATGAGACTGGTGGGACAAGATGTCTAGAAGGAAGTTCGGGGAAGAGAGAGGGGCTGAAGAATGCAGATTTTGGAGTTACCTGTAAGACCCTCAGCAGGTGAGATCACCACTGAACAGCATATACAGTGAGAAGGAAAAAGGACTGACTCCAGAGAAGACCAGCCTTCCAGGAGGAGAGTGACAGAAAGAAGCAAAAGGAGACAAAGGCAGAAAAACCAGAGAACAAGAGGCAAACAGGCAAAGATGGGTGAGGAAGGCAGCTCTGCAAAGGCGGGAGAGACCAGCTGGCCACATGCAGTAGAACGAGCCAGTGAGGTAGAGACTAAAGTTTATTTTTTGAATTTAGCAATTAGCAAGTCATTGGTAATCATTAGTGAAGAGGGGACAGATGTCAGTGGATTAAGGAAGTTGTGGAAGTCTCTAGAGTCAAAGAAAGAGAAGACAACAATCACCCAAATTAACACTAATAGCTATGACCTCCAAGTGTCCAAGAGGAAGTGGAAAGTGGTTAGTTACAAATGGTAAATATAAAAGTACCGGTGGCTTTGCACAGAGCACTTTCTCTAGAGTAGTAGGAACAGAAATCACTGGAACCCTGTTTTTTGTTGTCGTTGTTGTTTGTTTTGTCCTGTTTGGTACTGTACTGGCTGGTACAGAGATTGAATCCTGGACCTTGATGTTGTTATCAGCACCACACTCTAACCAAGTGAGTCAACCAGCCAGTACAGGAAACGGTAATCAGATCACAAGGGGAAAAAGTTTGCTGCTGATGAGAGTGTAGAGGCTTAATGAGCTGACTGCTCATTTGAAATAGAAAAGCATGAGAAAAATAGAATGAATGACAAAAGGGGAAGGAGGGTCAAGCAGGGTCTCTTGTTCGCTTGTTTGAGTTTTTGTTTTGCTTTGCTTTCCGGCAGGCATAACCCGAATATCTTGGCAAACAGATAGGAAGGAAAAAGCGGGAGAGGAAATATTGTGAGCAGGTGACAACTGGTGAAACAAGGGCTCAGAGGAGACAAGAGAAGGAATAGTGAACACTTCTCGGGATGTTTAGACTTAAAAGTTGGAAGAACAGTTCTTTTTAGACAAGACGAGGGCGTGAAAATAGAAACAGGCATGCATGGAAATGCAGAAGGGCCTAGACATGGTGGCCTCGGCTGCCTTAGGAAAGAAGGAGGGGAAGCCCCTCTGC
>NW_007727758.1:180550-190962 GCF_000696425.1 Galeopterus variegatus | reverse complement strand
AGGGCAACCAAAGGAAAAATAAACAAATGGGATTATATCAAACTAAAAAGCTTCTGCACAGCAAAAGAAACAATCGACAGAACAAAAAGATATCCAACAGAGTGGGAGAAAATATTTGCCAACTATGCATCTAACAAAGGAGTAATATCCAGAACATACAAGGAACACAAACAACTTAACAGTAAACAAACAAATAACTTGATTTAAAAATGGGCAAAGAAACTGAATAGGCATTTCTCGAAGGAAGATATATGAATAGCTAACAGATACACGAAAAAATGTTGAACTTCACTCAGCATCAAGGAAGTACAAATCAAAACCACATTGAGATATCATCTCACCCCAGTTAGACAAGTTGTTATCAAAAAGACAGAGAATAACAAATGCTGGCAAGGATGGAAAGAAAGGGGAACTCTCCTTCACTTCTGGTGGGACTGTAAAATGGTGCAGCCATTATGGAAAATGGTATGGGGTTTCCTCAAATAACTCCAGATAGAACTGCCATAAATCCAGCAATCCCACTCTGAGTATATACCCAAAGGAATGGAAATCATCATGTCAAAGGGATACCTGCACCCCCATATTTATCACAGCTCTATTTACAATAGCCAAGAGTTTGAACCAACCTAAATGTCCATCATCAGACTGGATTAGGAAAATGTAGTACATATACATAATGGAATATTACTCTGCCATAAAAAAGAATGAAATATTGCCATTCGCAGCAACATGGATGAACTTAGAGATGAGATACCATCTCACTCCAGTTAGGATGGCTAATATCCAAAAGCTGAGAATGACAATTGCTGACAAGGTTGCAGAGAAAAAGGAACCCTCCTAGGCTGTTGGTGGGACTGTAAAATGGTGCAGCCCTTATGGAAAATAGTATGAAGTTTCCTCAAACAACTATAAATAGATCTACCATATGACCCAGCTATTCCACTGCTGGGTATATACTCAGAGGAATGGAAATCATCATGTCAAAGAGATACCTGCACCCACATGTTTATCGCAGTCCTACTTACAATAGCCAAGAGTTGGAACTAACCTAAATGTCCATCATCAGACTGGATAACATCAGATGAGTGGATAAGGAAACTGTGGTATATCTACACAATGGAATACTACTCTGCTATTTAAAAAATGAAATACTACTGTTCACAGCAACATGGATGGACTTAGAGAAAATTATATTAAGTGAAATAAGCCAGGCACAGAAAGAGAAACACTGCATGTTCTCACTTATTTGTGGGAGCTAATAAAAATAAAAAAGTAAATAAACAACTGAATGGGGTGGAGAGGGAAGAAAACACAACAATCACAACAACTCCTTGATTTTGTTAAGACGTGAACAGATATGATGTTGATGGGGGAGGGGTAGAGGGAATGGGGAAAAGGAGGAATTGATGAAGGGACACAAAAATCAACTATATTGTATATTGACAAATTAAAATTTTTAAAAATTAAATAAATAAATAAATAAATAAATGTGGTATATATTAAAATGGAATACTACTTGGACACGAAAAAGTATGAAATTCTGCCATTTGTAGCAGCCTGGATGAGCTTGGAGAAAATTATGTTAAGTAAAATGAGACAGGTACAGAAAGAGAAATAGCCTATGTTCTCACTCATATGTGGGAGGTAAAAATAAAAATAATTAGTTGAACTTTTAGAAGTAGAGAATAGAACTGTGGTTACTAGAGGTGGGAAAGAGGAGGGGGGCTAGTGAGAAGTTGATTAAGGGACACAGAATTACAGCTGAATACGCAAAGTAACTTCTACTGGTGTACTATAGTGCTAGGCATCTATAACGGACAATTTTTATATGCTGTCAAATGGCTAAAAGAGAGGAGGCTGAATGTTCGCATCACACACATACACACACACACACACACACACACACACACACACACACACAAAGCTTGAGATAGGGGGCTGAAAGGAGAGCATAAACCACAGTGTAGGTTTTCAGAGGTGGAAAGCAACCTTAGAGATCAGGGATTATTTAATTGCTGGAGAAAGAGACCTGCTGAAGTTAATGCAAGGAAAGGGGCTTATTATGAAGACACAACAGTCAACTTCAGTGACCTACAAAGACAGGAAACAAGTCTTCACCAGAACTCAGGGGACCCAAAACTGGAGCCTTAGGTGTTAAGTTTCTTCGCCAATCCCTCTCTCCCATCTTTGCACCTGTCTCTTCTGTTCTCTGTGCTCAGACTTACTCTCTGTGTGTACTCCATGGTTTTCCCATAGCCTGGACTTGCGTGTTCTGAGTTTGGCTTTCTGACTGCCCACAGCATTACATGCCTTTCTCTTCACGTTCCTGTTGTCCTCAGAGTCAGTGTCTCAGTATCCAAATGCTAAATTCCTGGGGAGAGAATTTGGTTGGCCCAACTGGGGACAAGTTTCCACCTCTGTTCCCATCAGTTGTGGTCTTAATTCCTGCGGTCTTTCCTGTACTACACCCACTGATATTTGAGTAATGATAACCACAGTTATCACCTATTGAGCACTTACCAGTTGCTAGCCCTTTGCTGAGTGGTGTTTACAAAGATCATCACATGCAACATTCACATATATTTTAGGAGTTAAGTGTTCTTACTCTCTCCCTTTTACTTATAAGGAAACTGTCATTCAATGAAATTTAGTGATTAGACCAAAGTCAAATAATTAGGGGCTGGCCCGTTAGTTCAGTTGGTTAGAGTGCCGCCTTATAACACCAAGGTCACAGGTTCATATTCCCGGTACTGGCCAGCTGCCAAAGGAAAAAGAAAACAAAGTCAAATATCTAGTGTGTGGCAAAGCCAGGTTTGAAGTCCCAAATCTAAAGTTCTTAACTTCTATTCTAGACTCCTCCCTACTTCTCATAATGGGTAATAATTTACGGAATTTGTCATCTCCAAAGATGATAGAGGCAGAAAATATATTAGGATAAGTTTAGAATCGTCATAGACTAGGACTGCCAAGGGGACCTACATTTCTGTACACATCACGAGGTGAAAGCCCTGTCCATTATTTTCAGCATTGATTTCCAATGTCCAGCAAAGCACATGTAAGCATATAATAAATTTGTATTGAGAGGGGAAAAAAGAAATAAAGACAGGTACCAGGGAGGATAACTATGCCTCCTAACACTATGTCCCTGAGGGCGTCTATTACCAGTAGATATATTTCTGGGTGAAACTAATCTGGAAATCCTAAATTTCTTTTAAGGCAGAAGCTCAATGTATAGTTGAGAAACAAAAAAGTAAATGATAGCCATCAAACACAGACAAGTGCAGGATGGAGATGGGTGTTAGGTATTGAGGTAGCCCTGAGGGTCTTAACCCAGTGGAGCTCATCCAGCCAGAGATGATAGGGTAGGACTTCATGGTCCAAGCAGGAGGGACAGCATAAGCAAAGGCACAGACACAAGCAGTGGCAGAGGGTGTGTGTAAAGTGGGGCAGGGGGCCACACGCAGCTCAATGTCACTGAGAATGAAGTTCAAGGGAGACTGGGGTGGGAGACGTCAAGGAGTTGGCAGGGACGGATCATGAGGGCCTTTTATACCACACTAAGCAGCTTGGACTTTATCCAAATGATTAAAGCAAAAGAGTAACAGGGTCAGATTCGTGTTTTAAAAATAGATCTTCCTGCTCTCTGGAGGATTGATTTGAGGAGGAAAGGCCTTGGGGAAGGGAGATCTATTAGGAATCCAGGCAAGAAATGATGAGGGCCTGAATTAGGGCAGAAGTTCTGGGGAGAAATAACAGGAAGAATTTTGAGAGATACTTAGTAGGTTAAATTGTCAGGACCAGTCATCAATAGTGGACAGAGACAAAGGAAAGGAGGTGACAGCTAGGAATCGGAGCCTGTATGGATGGGGAGCCAGCTGCTAAGAGAGGGAAGTGAAGGGGCATATTTGGGGAAGAAAAGGCGAAGTTCTTACTGGATGTGTCAGGAGCTGATGAGACTGGTGGGACAAGATGTCTAGAAGGAAGTTCGGGGAAGAGAGAGGGGCTGAAGAATGCAGATTTTGGAGTTACCTGTAAGACCCTCAGCAGGTGAGATCACCACTGAACAGCATATACAGTGAGAAGGAAAAAGGACTGACTCCAGAGAAGACCAGCCTTCCAGGAGGAGAGTGACAGAAAGAAGCAAAAGGAGACAAAGGCAGAAAAACCAGAGAACAAGAGGCAAACAGGCAAAGATGGGTGAGGAAGGCAGCTCTGCAAAGGCGGGAGAGACCAGCTGGCCACATGCAGTAGAACGAGCCAGTGAGGTAGAGACTAAAGTTTATTTTTTGAATTTAGCAATTAGCAAGTCATTGGTAATCATTAGTGAAGAGGGGACAGATGTCAGTGGATTAAGGAAGTTGTGGAAGTCTCTAGAGTCAAAGAAAGAGAAGACAACAATCACCCAAATTAACACTAATAGCTATGACCTCCAAGTGTCCAAGAGGAAGTGGAAAGTGGTTAGTTACAAATGGTAAATATAAAAGTACCGGTGGCTTTGCACAGAGCACTTTCTCTAGAGTAGTAGGAACAGAAATCACTGGAACCCTGTTTTTTGTTGTCGTTGTTGTTTGTTTTGTCCTGTTTGGTACTGTACTGGCTGGTACAGAGATTGAATCCTGGACCTTGATGTTGTTATCAGCACCACACTCTAACCAAGTGAGTCAACCAGCCAGTACAGGAAACGGTAATCAGATCACAAGGGGAAAAAGTTTGCTGCTGATGAGAGTGTAGAGGCTTAATGAGCTGACTGCTCATTTGAAATAGAAAAGCATGAGAAAAATAGAATGAATGACAAAAGGGGAAGGAGGGTCAAGCAGGGTCTCTTGTTCGCTTGTTTGAGTTTTTGTTTTGCTTTGCTTTCCGGCAGGCATAACCCGAATATCTTGGCAAACAGATAGGAAGGAAAAAGCGGGAGAGGAAATATTGTGAGCAGGTGACAACTGGTGAAACAAGGGCTCAGAGGAGACAAGAGAAGGAATAGTGAACACTTCTCGGGATGTTTAGACTTAAAAGTTGGAAGAACAGTTCTTTTTAGACAAGACGAGGGCGTGAAAATAGAAACAGGCATGCATGGAAATGCGGCTCAGAGGAGACAAGAGAAGGAATAGTGAACACTTCTCGGGATGTTTAGACTTAAAAGTTAGAAGAACAGTTCTTTTTAGACAAGACGAGGGCGTGAAAATAGAAACAGGCATGCATGGAAATGCAGGAGAAGGGCCTAGACATGGTGGCCTCGGCTGCCTTAGGAAAGAAGGAGGGGAAGCCCCTCTGCCTCAGGCTAGGTGTGTGAGCCTGGGGAGACTTGAGGTTGGCAATGAGGCCATGGGGGACACATGAGGGAGTCTCCAGGGAGCAGTAAAAGCATCTGCTAAGCCACAGCCAGGACTCACTCGAAATTAAACTGGTTTGTAGCATCCAAGGCTGTAGAAAAGTCAACTGAAGCAAGGAACTAAGACAGCAATGAAGCGAGATCAATCAAAATCCCTGCTCAGGATTGGAGGTACAGACAGACAGACAGAGCGCAGAAGGCCCCTTCACAAATGCCATGAAAAATTGAACAATTCCCACAGATATTCAGCCTCCCTCCCTTACCCACCCCCCAAAAGGCTGTACTGGTGGTGATTTTAGGCCATTTGGCAGAAAGAGTTGCAGGGAAGAAGGTCATCTTCTGCCCTTCCAACAACCAGGTCAGCCTTGGTAGTCGCTCCCAGCCCGAAGCTGAAAATGGCTGGGTCAGCAGCTTTAGCTGCGCTGCCCCCGACCACCAGTTCAATCCATCACACATTACTGAGCATCTTCAAGCTGTCAGCACTGGGCTCCTTGCATTTATTAGGGAAGGTGGGGAGAACAAAATGAATGAGACGCTTCCTAACTTCACAATCTGTGCAAGGACCTGTAATCTAGTGCTCAGCCTCCTCCCAAAGTGGACCCCAGGGCCCATTTCTAGTTATGCCTCCAGCCAGCTCAGAAACACTAAACCTTCCCTGGACAGAATCAGGAAGCTGGGAGGGGCTTTTCTTCCTCTAGAACTGCCTTGTATGACCAGCCCATATAATAATGGTCCTTCATTTTACCAGCTGCTTAAAACATCAGAAGACGCATTCTATGAAGTGGATGAATCAGCTAATAATAAAGAAATACCCATGGCAGGCAGAGAGGCTGCCAAAAATAAATCAGTGAGTACAACCCACAGGATGGTTATGCTGAAGACTGTGAGCCCCATGGCCGGCCCTCTCTGGAGGCTTCTGTGTGCCTCGTGTACAGGCAAAGAGGCTTCCAAGTGTTCTTCCCATACAAACCATCTATGTCATTAGTTATTTTTTTGTTATCCAAAAGTTTCCACAATTATCTCACACAAGAGTGAATCAGATATAAAAGCAAATGCAAAAACATATTTGTCAGATTTGTCAGAACTGGTATTTAATTATCACGACAGCTGATATTCAAAATGCCTCAGGAGTGAGTCTTTCCATGTTAAGGCCAGAGGACTGACTGCAGTTAGCCCCAGCTTTGTCTTTTCTAGCACCTCCAATAATAGCTAAGATCTATTCATTCCACCTTCTCTGTCTTAATCCTGCCCTTCCTTCAGAGCCCACCTTCTCCGTGAAGCCTCCAATGATTGCTTGAGTCTAGCTCACATCAATTCTGTCTGCCCGCCTGCTATAACATTTCTACAATTAGTATCTAAAATTATGCAGTGTTTTCTTTATTTCATTTACCTGAATTTTAAATCTTTAAATCAATTAAACTTCTAAAAGGCAAAAATCCTTTCCTTTTCCCCCCAGGGATTGTAACTGAATGCTTCTCTTGTATCACTCATTCATTTGATGTTTTCTGAGCACCAACTATTCTGGGTACTGGGAATGCAGTAGCAGTGAACCAAAAAAAAGAAAAAAAAATCCTGCTCTCAGGGAGCTTAATGAAAGAGACAGGCAAGGAAATAGACCATTACTAATAAAGTGTATTGGGTACCAACACAGAGAAGTACTGGGTGCTCTGGGAGCACTGAGGAGTGGCATCCAACCCAGTTTTAGTGGTGGTGGTGGGACTTCACATAGGACATGGTGTCCAGACTGAGTTCTAGAAGTAAAATAGGAATTGCCCAAATCAATATCCAGGTTGGTGGGTCCTATCTAGGGCAGGGGGTCTAGTGGGCAGGAGAACTTTCAGTGTTCAAAAATCCTTGAGTTGGTCCATTCTTGGAACCACATATGGTTCCGTACTAGTGAAACGTGAGGAGAGTGGTCGACAAGCTGCTGGGGAGCTCACAGTCCAGTCCTAGAGAAGACAGACATGAGTAAAGTGGACAGGCACCTAACCTAGTTTGGGGAGTAGATGGTTGGGAAAGGTTTCTCCAGGAGGTAATGTCTCAGCTGAAACCTCAAGAACAAGTAGAGTTGAATCAGGAAAGAAGATAAGGAAGTGCTTTCCAGGCAGAGGAAACTGCATCTTCAAGACCCTAGAGACTGTGAGTGGCAAGGGATTTAGTATTACCGGTATTTTCTTTTTCTTCTGGTCCCTCCTGATATATTCAAATCTTTGGCCTTTCTCTGGCTCTGCTTATCTCAGCTCCACAGTTAAGCCATGGTCAATATCTTCCTACTGGAGAGAGGAAGAAAAAACGGGAAATAAGAGAATAAGAAAAGATTCTCTCGGGAGGAGTGTAGGGCACTGGGAGTGGGGAGGGATTCTAGTGAGGCTGGGCACCCAACAGCTACTGGATTTTGTTCTTGGACAAGGGCCCCTGTGTCAGTGAGGGCTTTTCTTGCTTGGTGAATCATATTCCGGGTATTAACAGCAATTAACCCCCTTAAGACCTGATCTTTATACTATGAGCTTCCAGAAGGAAGGAACCATGGTTTTTATTTTGTATCCTCAGTGCCTAACATAATACCATATTATGCTGTATAAGCACTTAAAGTATCTAACAAATGCTGAATGACTGATTGACTGTCTGAGCTCCTGGTTCCTACAAGGTTCTATTCTTTATTGAGTTTGGTTAGGATGCCTCTCATCCAAAAAAAAAAAAAAAACCCACCATAAGAGCCCTATTCACCAAATAATTCTTGCTTCTTTTTGTCTCACCAAGCCCCTTGGCAAGTAACAGGTAGGCACTAAATGGTCAATATTCTTTCTAATATACTTTACTAACTCAGATTACCTGGATCAGGTAGGACACAGAGAGTGATCATTTATATGGCCTCATATTTTTTACCTTTTCCAGCATCTATTTATATTTCTTTTTTCCCTTCTGGTAACATGGAGCTCTATACTTTTAATTTATAGTGGTTACCTATAATTTTTTTAATAGGCATGTTAATTATACATTTTTAAACATATCTAAGTTATTTAATATTTCTACTTTCTTTCTAAACATGTCAATGACAGTAAACTGTGTAACAACATTCTGAATAGCACCCTTCCCTGCATTTTGTTATTAACATCTAGAGCTGGGGTGGGCAAAGTACCATCCCTTGACCAAATCTGGCTGATCACCTGTTTTGGTAAATAAAGTTTTACTGAAACACAGCAATGTTCACTCATTTATGTATGGCTGCTTTCATCCTACAATGGCAGAGTTGAGTAGTTGTGACAGAAACTACATGGCCTGAAAAGCTGAACATATTTACTAGCTGGCCCTTTACAGAAAAAAGTTGCAGACCACTGGTCTAGAGGTTTAATTTTGCCCTTTTTAAAATATGAAACACAGTGTTTTATTTTAAAAGAGTTAATGGTTAATTAAACTTATTGTTGTATTATTAATTTCTGTGCTCATCATCATTTCTAGCATTCCAAATCTTCTTTCTGGATATTTCTCCTTCTTTTGTCATTAATAATTTCTGTATATGATTGGTACATTCTCTTAGTATTTTGCTTAGAGAATGATAGTTTAGCTGGATATAAAATTTTAAGTTGATGGTTTAATTTTTCCCAGCACTTTGAAGGTACTACTCCATTGTTTTCCTTCCTCTGTTACTGCTAATGGGATAACTTTTGTCATGTTGTCGGTTTAATTATTGCTCCTTATAGAACAGGATCTTGTTTTCTGAAGGTTTTAGTATTTCTCTTTATCTTTCATGTTCTGTGGTTTATCTACAAGTTTAAGTAGGCATTTACCTTTATTCTGTTCAACACTCAAGGCACAGTTTCAATTGGAGGATTATGTCTTCAATTCTGAGAAAAAAAATCTCAGCTATGGTTTCCTTCAAATATTGCTTCTCTGCCATTATCTCCATTCTTCATTTATAAGATTTCTAACAAGTTCTTTTCCATAGGCTTTAATTCTTTTTTTCATTTCTGCCTGTTTTATTTCATAGTTTTTGTTCATTTTTAATGGATGTTACTCCTTTGATCTCTTGAGGATTCTAAATAAACTTCTTTTTAAAACTTTGTTAGATCCATATAATTAGTTTCATGTGGAGTTAATTCATGTTCTAATTGCTTGTTTTGTTGGTTATTTTTCTTATTATTTAATTTCTTCACGTTTTAGAATTTTGTTTTACAGGAATCATTTTTAGTGGAAGGTTTTTATTTTGCTTTGTGTATTTCTTCTCTTCTTCCTTAAATAGTAATTTAGTATTTGCCTCCAAATACTAATTGATCTCCTGGGACCCAAGTATAGAACCAGGGTTGAATAATAGTATTGTTGGGTCTGTAGTGATGAATATTGCAGATCCACACATGAAGTTAGTGGGAGACTTGACATAGTACTTGCTTATAAGACTATGTCCATTTTCTTCCAATTCCCTGAGTCCACAGCTTCCTACTGTGTTCCTAGAGCAGTAGCATCGGCTTCCTGGAAACTAGTTAGAAATGTGAATATTTGGACCTACTGAATCAGACACTCTGGGGATGGGGCCCACAATATGTGTTTTAACAGGTCCTCCTGGTGATTCTGATGTACACTCAAGCTTGAGAACTACTGCATTCATCCCCCAGGCAATTAGCCAAGGATTGCTTTTTTGGCTTCCTTGCAAGACTGAGACCATTCACCCAAGTCAACTTCACACTTCAAACAGTGAGCCTGGTCTGGTCCCCCATCTCATCAGTGTTTGTTTCCAGCCCTGGTGTCAGCAACCTGCTTGTGTTTTCTTCCGGTTTTGGTCTACAGAAATGTTTATCTTATTCTTGAGCCAACTGATTTCTTCTTGGCTTCCTCTTTTCATATTTTGCTTGTTACTGCTATGTTGAAGACAAAGGGAGTTTTCTGAAACTTGAATTTATAGAGACATCCTGAAAGAAGTTCAAAAGCATAATTCACATTCACACATCTCTTGGGTTCTATAACTGATATATTACCATACTTGTTATACACTATCTGATTGGACAATGAAAACATTAGCCCCATTCATGTACCACATAAATTCTACCATGCTTTGTGACCTAGACCAAAATTCCAACTCCATCTCTCT
>NW_007727758.1:170730-180540 GCF_000696425.1 Galeopterus variegatus | reverse complement strand
GGAGCTGAACATGCATTTCTCAAAGATATATGAATGGCCAACAGACACATGAAAATGGTCAACTTCACTCAGCATTCAGGAAATGCAAATCAAAACCACATTGAGATACCATCTCACTCCAGTTAGGATGGTTAACCTCCAAAAGACTGAGAATTATAAATGCTGGCGATGTTGCAGAGGAAAAGGAACCCTTCAACACTATTGGAGGGACTGCAAAATGGTACAGCCTTTGTGGAAAATGGTTTGGAGTTTCCTCAAACAATTACAGATAGATCTACCATATGACCCAGCTATTCCACTGCTGGGAATATACCCAGAGGAATGGAAATCATCATGTTGAAGGGATACCTGTACTCCCACGTTTATTGCAGCACTATTTACAATAGCCAAGAGTTGGAACCAGCCCAAATGTCCATCATCAGATGAGTGGATAAGAAAACTGTGGTATATCTACACTATGCAATACTACTCTGCTATAAAAAATGATGAAATACTACCATTCACAACAACATGGATGGACTTAGAGGAAATTATATTAAGTGAAACAGGCCAGGCACTGAAGGAGAAATACCACATGTTCTCACTTATTTGTGAAAGCTAAAAATAAATAAATAAATAAATAAATATACAAATAAATAAAGGGTAGGGGGAGGGGAAGAAGACATAACAATCACAATTCCTTGAACTTGTTAAGACAAGTGAACAGATATGATGTGGGGAGAGGGAAGAGAGGGAGGAGAGAAAGAGGAACAGGTAAAGGGACAAGAAATCAACTACAATGTATATTAAGAAGTTAAAATAAAATAAAATAAAAAATAAGTAAATAAAAACAATTAGCCAGACTAACTAAGAAAAGAAGAGGGAAGATCTAAAAAACAAAAATCAGAACTGAAAAAGGAGACATTACAACCAATATCTCAGAAATACAAATAGTCAGTAGAGATTATTATGAACAACTATATGCCAACAAATTTGGAAATCTGTAGAAAATGGGTAAGTTTCTAGACACATCTAACCTACCAATGCTGAACCAAGAAGAAAGAGAAAACCTGAACAGACCAATAAGAAGCAATGAGATTGAATCAGTAACAACAGTCTCCCAGTAAAGAAAAGCCCAACACCAGAGGGCTTCACTGCTGAATTGTGCCAAACTTTTAAAGAGTTAATACCACTTTTTTTCAAACTATTCTGAGAAATCAAAACAGAGGCCATTCTCCCAAACTCATTCTTAGGTCAGCATTGCTCTGATACCAAAATCAGACAAAGACACAACAAAAAAAGAAAACTACAGGTCAGTATTTTGATGAACATAAATGCAAAAATTCTCAAGAAAATGCTGACAAACAATTCAACAGCACATCAAAAAGATTATGCACCATGATCAAGTGGGATTAATTTCAGGGATGCAAGGATAGTTCAATATACACAAATCAATAAATGTGATACACCACATCAACAAAGTGAAGGGAAAAACCATATGACCACCTTAATAGATACAGAAAAAGAATTTGACAAAATTCAACATCCCTTCATTGATAAAGACACTCAACAAATTAGGCATAGAAGGAAAGTATCTCAACACAATAAAAGCCATATATGACAAACCCACCACTAACATCATCCTGAATGGGGAAAAGCTGAAAGCTTTTCTTTTCAAAACAAGAACAAGACAAGGATGTCCACTTTCACTACTCCTGTTCAACATGGTATTGGAAGTTTAAAAAATAACCAAAAAAATAAAATACCTAGGAATAAATGTAACTACCATGAAAACTATAAAATAGTAATGAAAAAATTAAAGAGGACACAAAAAAATGGAAAGACATCTCATGTTCATGAATTGGAAGAATTATCATGGTGAAAATGTCCATACTATCCAAAGCAATCTACAGAGTCAACACAATCCCCATCAAAATACCAATGGCATACTTCAGAGAAACAGAAAAAACAATCCTAATATTCATATGGACCAACAAAAGAACCAAACAGCCAAAGAAATCTTGAAAAAAATAAATAAATAAAGCCAGAGGCATTAATCTACCTACCTTCAAAATATACTACAAAGCTATAGCAACCCAAATAGCATGGTACTGGAATAAAAACAAACACATGGACTGATGGAACAGAAACTAGCCCACGTATTTACTGATATTTACAGCCAACTGATTTTCAACAAAGGTGCCAAGAACAAACAATGGGGAAAGGACAGCCTCTTCAATAAATGCTGCTGGGAAAACTAGATATCCATGTGTAGAAGAATGAAACTAGACCCCTATCTCTTGCCATATATCAAAATCAACTCAAAATGGATTAAAGACTTAAGTAATAAGTCCTGAAACTATAAAACTCCTACAAGAAAACACAGGAGAAACACTTCAGGATGTAAGACTGGTCAAAGACTTTCTGAATAAAACCTCAAAAGCACAAGCAACAAAAGAAAAAATAAATGGGATTATAGCTAACTAAAAAGCTTTGGCAAAGCAAAGGCAACAATCAACAGAGCGAAAAGATACCTACAAAGTGGGAGAAAATATTTACAAACTATGCATCCAACCAGGGATTAATATCCAGAGTATACAAAGAATTCAAACAATTTAAGAAATAAAAAAATAATAATGTGATTAAAAAATGAGCAAAGGAGAGGAAGACATTTCTCAAAAGAAGACATACAAATGGCCAATGGGTACATGAAAAAATGCTCAACATTGCTAATTGTATTAGTCCATTTTTGTTGCTTATAACAAGGTACACTGAACTGGGTGATTTATAAAGAAAATGAAATTTATTGCTTACAGTTTCTGAGGCTAGGAAGTCCAAAGTCCATCTGGTGGTGGTGACAGTGACCGAGGAGTCTCACATTGCAAGATGGTGGAAGCAGAGAGAGAGACAGACTCTCCTCTTCTTCTAATGCCCTCAGAACCACACCCCTGACCACCATTTTTAATCCATTCACTATGGCATGGTCCTACAATTTAATCACCTCTTTAAAGCTCCACCTTTCAATTATCATAATAGGATTTCCCACCCTCTTAACTTTCACAATGGGGGCTAAGTTTCTAATACATAAAATTTGGGGTACACAACTCAAGCTTCAGTGAGTTTTGGGGGGACATAATTCAATCCACTACACTAATCATCAGAGAAATGTAAATCAAAAGTACACTGAGGTATCATCTCACCCCAGTTAGAATGGTTATTATCAAAAAAAACACAAATGCTGGTCAAGAATGAAGAAAAGGAAACCCTTATATACCACTGGTGGGACTGTAAATTAGCACAGCCATTATGGAAAACAATACGGAGACTTCTCAAACAACTACAGATAGAACTACCGTAGGATCCATCAATCCCACTACTGGGTATACACCCAAAGGAGTGGAAATCATCATGTCAAAGAGATACCTGCAACCCCATGTTCATCACAGCTCTACTCACAATAGCCAAGATATGTAACCAACCTAAATGCCCATCAATGGATGACTGAATAAGGAAAATGTAGTATATGTACACAATGGAATACTACTCAGCTTTAAAAAAGAATGAAATTCTGCAATTTGCAGCAACATGGATGAGCTTGTAGAAAATTATGCTGAGTGAAATTGGCCAGGAATAGAAAGAGAAATACCGCATGTTCTCACTCAAAAGTCAGAGCTATAAAAATCAGAAAGAGAGGAAAGAAGGAAAGAAGGAAGGGAGGGAGGGAGGGAGGGAGGAAAGGAGGAGGAGAGGAAAGTAATAAGTTGAGCTTTCAGAAGGAAAGAGCAGAGCTATGGTTAGTAGAGGCAGGAAAGTGGGAGGGGAGAGAGGATAGTGAGAGGCTGGCTAACGAACACAAAATTATAACTCGTTAGGAAAAATAAGTTCTGTGGTTGTACAATTGAGCTAGGTGTCTATAATTAATAATTTACTGCATGTTATCAAATGGCTAGAAGAGAGGAGATCGAATGTCATCACTTAAGGAAATGATTAAGTTTTGTAATGGTGAATATGCTAATTACCATGATTTGGTCATCGCACATCGTATACATGTATTGATTCTCAACACTGTACCCCACAAATATATATAATCAACACATTTCAATAAAATAAGTAAGATAGAGACAGATAGTTATTAATATGTTTTACAGAGATATAAAGATATGGATATTATGTAGGGAGATATTGCTGAACCATTTGAGAATCAGTTGCATGCATTATAACACTTCACCCCTAAAAACTTTAGCATGCATTTAGTAAAACAGGGGCATTCTCCTTTACAGCCTTAATACAATTATCACTATCACACTGGGGTAGTTGAACATTGATCCAATACTATTATCTTATGTACAATCCATATTCAAATTTCCCTAATTGCCCCAATAATGTCCTTTATAATTGAGTTTGGGGGATTTTTTAATTGATTTTTGCTTCTTTGTTTCCAAACCAGGATCCAATCAAAATCACATGTTGAATTGAATTGTTATCCTTTAATGTCCTTTAATCTAAAATAGTTTTTCAGTTTTTTGGTCCTTTCATGACATTGACATTTGGAAAGTAATCTGTGGTATAGAACTAGGATTTTAATCCTACCAAATTGTAACAAACAACTCTGCCCCAAAGTTTTACAGTTTTATGTGCAAATTGTACAGCTCTTATTACTGCCCCATCTCCAAGTCTCTCTGGTAGTCTATTCTCTCCACATATTGTTCTGAGCCCCTCCCTGCAGTCCTCAGCTCACCCCTCCAATCCCTCACTCAGGGCTTATTCATCTTAGTCTTTTCCATTCTTTCCTTTGAGCCCACATTCCGTCATCAGCAAGTTTTCCCCTACATCCTGAACCTTTTTTTAGGGGATGGGGGGTTGACTAGCCTGGCTGGCCTGTTCGGGGATCTGAACCCCTGATCTTGGTGTTATCAACACCTCTGTCTAACCAGCTGAGGTAACTGGCCAGTCCCCACCCTGAACCTTTCACGGAGTGCTCCCTGCACCTCCAGAGTTAACTGAAATCTAGGCTTCTGACTCTGCCAGGATCCAGCACCCCAGGGTCACTCTCTATTGAAGAAAAACCCCTTCTCTCTTACAAGGGATCTGGGGACAGCATTCTCCTTCCCCTTCCTGCATCCAGGCAACTCCTCTTTCACGCACGTCTTTGAGAGGCAATGCCATGCCTCTGCTCCACCCTCTAAGTTTCCTCATAATTGTCATCTACCAACCCTATGATCTTTCCTCTCAGGTTCATCATTGATCTTGACACCTGGTTACCTTCTTCACTCTATCTTGGCTCCTTTCATTATTCTTCAGAACTTCAATACTCATTTTTTTAAAAAAAATAATTTTTCAAAATTGCCACATTTCCTTAACATTATAAACCCTAAATATTTTATCTCCACTCCATTTCAGCAGTCCACATCCGTAACCACAGCTTGGATCTTATCAACACCCAGAAAAGTTATGCATGGAAATCTCAAGCTTCAATATCATATCCCATCCCATCCTTCGAGCTTCCTCCCACCTGACTGTGCACACGATCTTCAATTGCACCGTGACTCTCAGCACCCAAACTCTCCTCTTCTCCACAACCTTGACAAACTCCTTCCCTGTGCAATTGTGAAGTTGTCACATCCTCAACTCTCTTTGCAGACTGAACTATAGAATGACCTAATCAACATTCTCTTAATCCTCAACTGTTGCTGAGTCCTTCAGGAAAAATCATAAACCACGCAGAGCTCCTGCTTCCCCATTTCCCCACCTGCTCTCCTCTCAGCCTTCCTCATCTCAGTAACAGCACCACCAGCCACTCAGTCTGCAAGCCTAGAATTTAGAAGTTAACATTGATTCATCTCTTTCCTTCTCCTCCAACATGAAATACAATACTAAGGGCTGGCCAGTTAGTTCGGTTGGTTAGAGCACAGTGTTGATAACAACAAGGTCAAGGGTTCGGATCCCCAGACTGGCCAGCTGCCAAAAGAAAAAAAAGAGAACGAAATACAATAATAATAGTGTTTAATTAATTGCTGAAAGTGCTTCAGATCCTGTGTTCAAAATAAAACACCAGTATCCTACCACTGGTTACAACCTCCACTACTAATGCCAGAGTCTAACCCACCATCATCTTTCCCTTGAAATGCTGCGATGGTCCCACACACAGCCTGATTCCACTGTTGTTCCTCTCCACAATACCTTCCCCACCCAGCAGCCAGCAAAATATCACTGCCCTGCCTAAAACCTTCTAATGGCTTCCTGCCACAATCAGAACAAAAGTCATTATTCTTGCCTTGACTTATAGGGCCCTAATTTTTCTCACCTCTGTCTGTCTCAGGGTCCTCAGCTCATCCCACTTTCCCCTCCTCACACTGGCCTTTCTCTCCAGACTCACTGCTGCCAGTTGCCCTTTGCCCCAAATGACCTCCCCTTGATATCTAATGCATGGCTCCTCTGGGCATTCACAGCTTATCTTACTTGTCACTTCCTCAGAAAGGCCCTTCTGACAATCTGATTTACAGAAGCTCCCCAGTCTCTCCTGTCACATCACTCAATTTTACTTGCATAACAGTTAGCCCTGGTATCTTCCTTATGTATTTACTTGTTTCGGTTTGTCATCTACCACTGTAACATAAGCTCCATGAGAGCAGGGACTTTGTTCTCTGCTGTACCCACTAACACCTGAAATGGTGCCTGCCACAAAGCAGACACTCAAAAAGTGTTGAATGAATAGAATACAGATTGGAAACAAATATAAATGTAGGGCTTACTAGTTTTTCTCATTAGTAAAGTGGAGAATAATATGAGAGGTCTTCAAAAAGTTCATGGAAGCTGAGAGGGGAAGATAGGGAGGAAGAATGGGCACAGGAAGGAGAAGCAGAGCTAGCAGCAGGTACAATACCAGCAAACACAGTTGAATGTCCTCAAGGAGCTCTTATGTTTCTCTGTACCATGTAAACACCCTTGTTATTTCAGGATGGGGGGGCCTGCTCAGTAACACATGTTTCAAATAAAGATTTTTCACGAAGTTAAATACCAGCAAACACAGTTGAATGTCCTCAAGGAGCTCTTATGTTTCTCTGTACCATGTAAATACCCTTGTTATTTCAGGATGGGGGGGCCTGCTCAGTAACACATGTTTCAAATAAAGATTTTTCACGAAGTTAAAAAAAAAAAACAATGTTCATGGAAGAACTCGTACTATCTTTTAATTCAATTTTTCCACAAACTTTTTGAAGTACCCTCATTACCTTACTTATAGGATTATTATGAGGATCAAAGTGGTTAATATGATTAAAGGGCATAGAACAATGTACACTATTTCTAGTTAAATGAAAAAAAATAATAACAAAAAGGATCACAACCCAGCAGAAAAAAATTTAGCCTGGACAACCACTTACTGATTCATTAATTTCATTTAAAAGATATACATTAATTATTATTTTCCTGTTGCTATCTATACGTGTCACAGCAGATAAAAATATGTAGTCTTAGTCCTAGAATAGCTCACATTTTAGTAAAGGTACAGATTCATAAACAAATATTTAAGATGTGTATAACATATGTAATATATTACAAATAAATCTATGTGAAATAATATATACAGTATTTATAAATACTATCATACAGATATATATGGAACAATTACTACTGTAAGGAAAATCCAGGAATCACCAAAGAGGTGATATTTGTGCTAGACCTTTCTCTCACACTGAAGAAATAAAAAGCACTCTCAGCAGAGATAATAGCATGAGCAAACATCAGTCCATGCTTCAGTCCCCCTGCACCCTCACCAGCCCCATTCGTCTCCCCACCTGTGAATACAATCCTGCCCCAGCTCCAATGATGAGGTAACTCTGTGACATCATGATGTGTC
The DNA here is from genome assembly GCF_000696425.1 of Galeopterus variegatus. NCBI lineage: Eukaryota > Metazoa > Chordata > Mammalia > Dermoptera > Cynocephalidae > Galeopterus > Galeopterus variegatus. The sequence continues at coordinate 172,703 of NW_007727758.1, read as the reverse complement.
CTAGGTCACAACAGACCAAGGAGAGCTAAGGTTCCTCTCTCTGGGTCATGTACTCATGTCACGCTGCATCAGGTGGACGCATGCTTGCACTGGCTTCCAAGCACTGTCTGCACAAGCATGCTGGATGTTGGGGATCCATTTGTCCTGCCCATTCAAAACAAGTGAAAGCCTCCCCCATGCTACTCTGGTGATAAATCAACATCATCATTGGTTAAAAACTGGTGATTTGTTCCTTTTGCACTCCCATGGGACTTTGCATTTCTGAAATCCTTGTTTACCTCCCTGGGCCCTCTCCCAGACTCTATACTCCTCAACAGCCTCCCAGATAGCCTTTCTGATTCCACTCTTGCCTCATTCCAAAATACCTTCTACACCAGACAACCAAAGTGATCTCTCGACCATCCATGTTTTTGTAGCTGTAATGACTACACAGTACCTGGCATCAATCAGGCACTCAATAAATGTTTCATGAACAAGTGAATGAATAAATAAACAAAAGAACACACAAATGAATAAATATAAGACTTTATAATATGTACACATGATTTTTATTATTATAAATAATACTGTATACATATATGCAAAGATATTATAATCTATATATTACCCAACATATTGACATTATGTCATGTGAAATATTAGAAAATATTAGAATTTAATAGATATTATGGTATATGATATCTAAACATACTAAGTGGAAAAATAAAATATGTTAGCTAACTATGCATAGGTAATAAATCTCTGAAAAGAGAAAAAGCTAAAAGTTTATATTTAGTTAAGAGGAAAATCATTACTCTCTTATTGCTCTTGCAATGTATAGACAGCAGACATATAACCACTTGATCCCATCACTAAACAGGAAAAGAAAGCTCTGTTTTATTTCTGTTCTCTTCAATTTCCTGTCTTGTTTTCAAAGTATGCTTCATAAAAGAGGAAATAACCGNAACATACTAAGTGGAAAAATAAAATATGTTAGCTAACTATGCATAGGTAATAAATCTCTGAAAAGAGAAAAAGCTAAAAGTTTATATTTAGTTAAGAGGAAAATCATTACTCTCTTATTGCTCTTGCAATGTATAGACAGCAGACATATAACCACTTGATCCCATCACTAAACAGGAAAAGAAAGCTCTGTTTTATTTCTGTTCTCTTCAATTTCCTGTCTTGTTTTCAAAGTATGCTTCATAAAAGAGGAAATAACCGATAAAGCCAAAGATAATGGAGAAAAAAAATACATGTTTATATGTTATGTGTTATTAACTACCAATCAGAGGAGTTGCAGATAATTAGAAATTGTGGCTTAAAGCAACCATGTTTTTTGGTCAAGAGCCACTTCTCCCTGTACTGGCGGATTTCCACTGGTTTGCCCGAGTTCTGTTTGCTTGCACTGGGTCTGACAGGCGAAGAACACAGCCAGCTGGTTTCCAGAGCAATATGCGTCCTGGTCTGAGGAAGGCCTGTGAGACGTGTCATAAAACAGCTGCCTCTATCTCCCCAACCAGCCAGAAATAAGCTGAGCACAACAAAACCTTGAATAAAAAAACCCCGACTTTTCATGCAAGGACAAAAGGTGGTTATTAGGCATACCAGGAAGGTTCTTTTGTAGCTGGTAATTACATATAAATTGGGGACATATAATAAGAAAAAAATCATTTCCCTCTTCATTTACTTAAAAATGTGATTTCTGCAGTCATTATACAATTACTGGTATTTTTCAGTAACATTACTAAGAATAAATGGGCTACTGTTTCTGAAATTATCATAAAGATAAAAATACTGAAACTTCCTTATTAGAACTGATTGTTGAGTAGGTGGAAAGGAAAAATGGTCCATTTCTCTAAAACAGCAAACTGAACTTTCTTCTATGGCAAAAGGGATCAATCTGTCATTTTTCCCTTTAAAAAAGTGACTCCTCCTATTTCCCACATATTCTTACAAGCCCTCCTCTTGCTTAAATTCCTCCTTTGAACTTT
>NW_007727758.1:155216-169876 GCF_000696425.1 Galeopterus variegatus | reverse complement strand
TTTTTTTTTTTTTTTTTTAGTGGCTGGCCAGTATGGATCTAAAACCTTGACCTTGGTGTTTGAACTTCCAGTTCTGTATTACTGCTAATCTGTAATGAAAACTCTGCTAGGACCTCGAGTCTCACCCTCTTATGCTCCCCGACCAATATGGTAGCAATTTTCTTTTTTTGTTGGCTGGCCGGTGAAGGGATACAAACCCTTGGACCATGGTGTTATCAGCACCATGCTCTACTGAGTGAGCCAACCAGCCAGCCCGTTTTCCTCTTTCTATGCTACTTTGAGAGTTCAAGCAGTCATCCTCAACAAAAGTATAAAGCAAGTAATTTGTTTTCCCACATCTTTCAACATTTTCTTCATCTATATTTTACCCCCTCAACAGTCTTCATTCTTGGAGATCTCCACATTTTTATGAACCTGAACCAAGCCCCAGGTATGCACATTATCTGTACCAATCACAACCTTCTTCTCTTATCAAGCTTAAAGTCCCATGTCCCATTCCCACCTACCTGTTCCAACTACATGCCCCAGACTGACTACAGGAGGCAACTGGTGGTAATCAGTTTGCAACAGATAGACAGACTGCTGCTATGTTTGCTAATGTGCTGGCCTTTGCTCTTCTCATTCCCCCTGCCAGATAACATCATACCTTAATCTGGTTACAATTCACAAGTCTGTGGAAGGTCATTAAGGGAGAATACCAGTGTTGGGGTCAGACACTATAGGTCGTACTTTTATAGGCTGACCTTTCAGCTTCTCTCAAGTCATATCACACAGACATCAAAACTACACCAAGACATAAAGCTGACACTGTGTTTAGTTGTCATTATTCAAAAGTTTACAGCTGAGGAAGGGAGAAACCTCCCTCTGAAACCCTGATTCTAGGCCATTTCTCAAAGCGGTGTCAGAATTAGAGTAGCCAAGCTCCAGCTGTGCCAAGAAATTAATCGTAATCCATTTCTAGGGGAAGTATGAGCAAACTAACAACTAGCTACAGAGAACTGGGCTTTAAAGGTAACCTGAAGAAATAACAAATGCAGAAGGAATGGTACAATTAGAAAACCACTACTGGGGAGATGGGGACGTGGGCCCCAGCCCCACCCCCACTGCCACACATCTAGGCCAGCAAGGGAAACAGCCGACCCCAGGATCCTGAAATGGTGGTGGCCAGGTCAGCCCCACCCCCCGCCACAACCAGATCCTAGAATGTACTTATCAACCATGGGTGTTTCTTTGGAGGGTGTGACTTACCTCTTCATGTCCTTCACCACATTTCTGCTTAGATTTTTTCTAATTCATTTTTAAGAGTTTCTCTTGCAATAAGGATGTTAATCTTTCTGTGTTAAAAAAAATAAAATAAAATAAAAATCCCAAGTGGATATCCCGTTGGAACCAGAAAGATCCTAGACAAAAAAATTTTAAAAAGAGCCTTTGCCCTCGTAGCCTGAGACTAGAACCTGCTGTTTCTCTCCAGAGATGATTGACAACAACCTAGGAATGATTAAGAAGATTTTTGTGTTTTGTATTTTAAACATCCTTTGATAGGAGGCAGCAGGAAAAGGACATTTGTGTTCTAATATAGCCTCGGAGAACTGTGTGGTCTTGAGCAAGTACCCTTAATATATCTAGACTTCATTTTGGAAATGAAGAATTTGGATTTAATGGTCCCTTCCAGCCCTATAATGCATTGTCTTTGGTTGATTTGCTGATTGCCTATGAAATTTGGATACTGTGCGTTTCTGATACGAATTTTGTTTTCTGGTTCAACAGACTATACTGAGATATGCCCTATACTTGTCATTAATTGAATAATATCTCCCTCTCATGCTAACTTGAGATTGTAGTTATATATGTTTAGTAGAGGAATGAGGAAGTTCCCTAATTAGCAAACGCTAGCTGTATTTAGTGTTTGGCTAAAACCTCATTTGCATTCTCTTTATGTTTTGTGCGTGTTAATGTAAGACAAGTGTTTGTTGAATGAATGCATTTTGATCTATAAAAAAAAGAAAAAGAAAGGGGCCGGCCCGGTGGCGCACTGCTACAGTGCGCCACTTGGGAGCGCAGCGGCGCTCCCGCCGAGGGTTCAGATCCCACATACAGACCGGTTCCCGCTCACTGGCTGAGCGAGGTGCGGGAGCAACACTGAGGGTTGCGATTCCGTTGCCGGTCCCGGTCCGGTATGGGTGCGACACTGAGGGTTGCGATCTGTTGCCGGTCACGAAAAAAGACAAAAAGGAAAAAAAAAAAAAGAAAACCACTATTTTGCACCTGTAATAAAAGAATAGATCCAAGCAAGTTTTCTCAATGGCTGCCAAAACCATTAGTTGAAAAGATGATGATTATACCTGAATCTAATAATCAATCTTAATCATCTCTAAAAGTGGGGCACACACACATTACAAGCCTCCTGAGGTGATGCGATACAAAATATGTAGCACCACCTATGAAGTATTCTCATCCCTTCACAAAAAAAAACTAAACCTGAATCTAATCAGTCATCTAGATGTAACTACCAGTTTACAGAAAACATGATGAATAGAAAAATGTGTTAACACCATGAGGAAGCAACAGGAAGATTCAGAATATGGGAAATTCTAAAGGACAAATGACCTGGTTTCTTCAACAACTAAAAGGGGTGTGGGGTGGAAGGAGGAGATCCACTACAACTGTATAAAAACAAAACTTTAGAAACATGAACCAGTGTAATGAGTGGACCTTGTTCAGATCACAATTCAAACAAATTCAACAGTAAAAAGATATTTTTAAGATAACTGAAAAAAATTCAACATAAACTGGGTATTAGATGATATTAGGGAATAACTGTCAATTTTGTCAGGTGTAAAGTATTAACAAGTGAACTGGAATTTAAAATACTTAAGCAAAAGCAAATGAAACAAGATTGGTAAAATATTGGAAAGCTCATTTTACCATTTTCTCCACTTTTGGGAATTTTGGAAAACTTTCATATTAAAATGATTTTTGATTAGTTTTTTGTTTTGATTTGGTCTGGTTTTTGTTTTTGTCTCTCTATAAAGGTTGCAGGACAGCATTTATAACTTCATTAAGTAGTCACATCCCTCAGTGCAGATTTTTTTAAAGCCTGATTTAATACAGAAGATCCAGCTAATCAAAAGAGACAGTTCTTTGCACAAACCATACAGAAGGTAAATTGGCAACTTGGCCAGGTGTTTAGGAGCTGGCAGCACCAAGCAGAATAGGGAGGGTTGTGTGAAATCTCAGGACCTTCCACAACTGGCTTGACAAAGACAATGTTCCAACGTTCCTCACCCCAAGCACAGACCTGCTGGCTGGTTTCCCACTACTCGCTGCCAGCTGGCTCCAAGGGTCTAAGAGACTGTGCCCCCAGCTCCAAAGAGCAGAGGGCAGGAAAAAAGAGGCATCTCTACTTGCAGATGGAGCCGGTCATCGCTGAGCCAGCTGCCCTCCTCCTCCTAGGGCTCCATGCCGAGAGGCCCAGGAGGCTGATGGCCAATCACTCCCAGCCCCAGCCCTCCAGCCTTGGGACACTCAGCACCACAGCACCAGGGGCCTGGGATCCAGTCACTCCTCACCCAGCAGTGAACAACTCCACTGGACTGTGCAGATTTGCTAGATTATTTCATTTTTTGAAAGAAAATGTAAATTGGGAAAATTTGACTGTGGCTTGGGTACTACATGATATTAAGGAACTATTAATTTTGCTTGATGTGATATTATGGCATTATGATTGTGGAGGAAAATGTCCGTGATGCACACTAAACTATTAAGAGGTATTATGTCGTGATAATTATAATGTGCTTTAAAATACTTTAGCAAAGAAAATAGAAAAATGTTAACACTAAAGGTGACAGAATTAGACTTGCTAAAGTAAAAAAAAAAAAAGCAATGTAGCACACATGAGACTCTGCATAATCCTAGCACAACTGTTCTCATGTTTCGCATATTATTTTCCAGTCTTTATCTACACAAATATATATTCTTAAGTAACTGCAATCATAATAGACAATCTTTTTATTCAGCTTTCCTCATTTTATATTTTCAGTTTTCTACTGTTTTAACGTAATAATTATTTTTAACATTACTTTTAATATGTCATAGTATCAATACTTCTTAAATAACCCTATCTTAATTTTGAATATTTAAGTTGCTTCCCACCACTTTCTTTTTTGCTGTATGATTTAATGCTGCAGTGAAAAGTCACATGCATATAGCTTTTATGCTTTTGTTAAATTGTTTCTCTAGAACAAATCTTCAGAAATATGAGAACTGAGCACAAATATATATATCCTTGGCAAAATTTTTCCTCATTGCTGGAAAATGATTTTAGTGACATCAGCAAAAGAACTTGTATTAATTTCAGAACATTAATAGCATTTTCTTAAATTTTTACCTAATTTTTATATGTAAGATTGTTTTAATGTGTATGTTTTTTTATTTCTATGAGAAGAAATATTTGCCTGTCTTTGTTTCCCAGCAACATGGTTAATTCTTATCATCTGCTATTTATCTACTGGAATCATAAGGCTTTCTCATAAATTTTAAAGAGCTATATATATATTACTATTACTTTCTGTTATTGGCAATACTAATATTTTCCTTAGACTGTAATTAACCTTTATTTTAGGTTTTGTTTGTTTGTTTGTTTGTTTGTTTTGGCGGGGGGGTTCTTCGGTTTCTTTTTGTTGGGGAATAATAATAAGCTTTTGTTGCTTACATGTTCAAATATATTGCTCATTTTTCTTTCTTTTTTAGGCTGTATTTCTCAACAAAACAGAACACCTCCAAGATCATCTTGACCTAAAGTGCATTTGCCAATAGCAATCAACACAGTGCAATACTACTAAAAATGTTGTAACTGTCCTTTCATTAATACTCTAGACTCCTCTTTCTCACACTCCCCCACAGTCATGAAATCCTATCAACGTTACCTCCTAAATATTTAACTCTATCCTCTCCTCTGCATCCCTATTAGCACTGTCCCTCATCATCTCTCACCTGAAATGCTGAATGCAACTGCCTCTGATTGATCTCCCTGCCTCCAAAACAGTCCTCTTGCAAGGGAAAACTGCCTGTCAGTGCCAGCTGAAACCTTCCAGAGGCCCTCCCTTTATCCCACACATCTCTCCATTCTCTTACAAACAATTAGCCAACACGTTCTGAAAGTTTACCTGAGCTAAGCACTTTGCATACATTACTTCAATTATCCTTCACAAGAATTTTAAATATAATGCCATTGTTGTTCCCATTTTACAGATGAGTAAACTGAGGCATATAGAGGTTAAGTAATTTGACCACGTTCTCACAGCTAGGCCGATACAGAGGCAGAATGCAAACTTGGTTTTGCCTAACTCCAAAGCCCACATACCCTCTTAACCACTGCTCGTTTCACAGATGGAACCTCGTCTCTCAGCTATACTTCCTGCCTGCCACTCTGCCCCACAGCAGCACTGCACTGCCTGGAATTCCTCACATACCTCCATGCTGTTTCTCCACTCAGTCACTTGTTCATGTGATCCTGTCTCTTGGAAAAGTCCATCTCCCTTTACCCTTGACCTAGATGACTCTTACCCATCTAGCTCAGATCAGGCATCATGTCCTCCAGGAAGCCATTCCCTATGTATCTCCTTCCCTGTCCTCACCCTCTTCTCTCTCTGATTGAGGAAGTACCCTTCCTCTGTGCTTTTCTTCATCACTATACCCAGCACATCATGTTGTCAATTTCTGTTCCTGTGTTTGCCTCTCCACTAAGTTATAAGCAGCTTGAGACAGTCTTAATTGTCCCTATGTCCCCAAACAGTGCACTTCCTGGCATATAGCAGGCTCTCAGTGCTTCATCGATGTTCAGAAGAATGAGAAATTTAAAGTATATTTAATCAATTAATTCTCAAATATTTGTTGAACATCTATTATGTCTGAAGTACTATGCCAGGGTATTTTTAAAAATACATGACATAGTCCATGCCCAATACATGCATTTGACAAAGTAAGTGACTAATGAGTTTACAAACCACTTGCTGAGGAAATTCAGAGGAAGAAAAGCCCACTTTGGGATGGCACAGTCAAGGAAGGCTACAGAGAAGAGAGATTTTATTTAAATGGTGGTTAAAAGATGTATAAGGCTCAGAAAGCAAAGCCACATATCAATCATTTAAGTCTAATGTTTGAGCAAATCTTTGGGTTGGGGACCATGGTTAGCAATAAGAGGCAAAGCTAAGAAGTTGGTCTCTTCTATCAGATCAGCCATTCCTTATCTGAGAGCAAGGTGCCAGATTCAAGTTTAATTCCACAGCATTTAACCTCTTAGCGATGAGCATCTCACCTTAACTCTCAGACTACCTCCTAGGACAGAAAATCATGGAAATGCTTCTAAATAAATTAAAAACCTAGAGATTGTTAGATCACAAGATACACTAATAATAATAAAATGTCAGAAACATGTGCACCCACGTAATGATTTCAACAAATGTCCTAAGGTTATAGAGGTCTTCCTGCAAAATACGTGTCATTCTGTTTACATCAACACAGAAAACTCATTTACAAGTGAATGTCATTTTCATCTTTGTTCCAAGACCAAGTATGGCTCATTTGCATTCGTTTGTTTCCCTACTGGAGTGTTTGCCACTATGCTACAGCTGGTGTGGGCTGTGCTCAGTACCTGCTACTTACCATAGGCCCACTCTCCAGTCATCCAGTTACAGGTCTGAATCATAATCCCAAACATCGTTTTACATAAGATACTTTTAAATGACATTCATTACAGGGAAACCAACATTTGACTATAGTGCACATAGGAAAGAATTTTAAAAGTTCAAATGCATGTGCATGCAAACACATTTTTTCCATGTTAGTCAAACATTAGATTTCCATGTTGGTTAGCCTGGAGATGTATAGATCTACAGCTAAGGTCTCTGAAGGGTCTTTTGCCAAATTCTCAAGAGAACAAAAGAATAGGGTAGGGGCCTTATTGTTGTCTCCCTTTGTGCAAAGTATAGTCAAGAGCTAAAGGTGACTCCAAGTCTTCCAGCTATGGAGAGAAGGACCAAGTTGTACAGTCAGCTAATCATCTATTTCCTAGAAGCTGTTCTCGTTCTGACACTATTGTGGCCAGCTCAGTGTCCTCAGTGTCTTTGTCCCCACTGCAATCAAAGCAGTGACACCTTCTGAAAAATGCCTGCACCCCACCTACAAAGTCACTTAGCACAAGTTATTCTTCGAAACATTCTTTATTGTAATAAAAGATTGAAAACAACCCAAATGTACATCAACAGGACAACTGGTTAAATAATGTATGTACATCTACACAATAAAATATTATGAATCAGTAAAAGAAAAATAAGAGAATGAGGACACTCTCTTTAGAAGCTCCAGAATATATTATTTTTCTAAAAAAAAAAAACAAGATACAGACAGAACAGTGAATATTAAATCTTTAAGACAGGAAGGAAAATAAGAATATATCCATTCTCAGATGTTTATACTTACAAAAAGAAACACTGGAAGTATACAGGAAACTAAAATAAGTGGTACAAAGTACAGACCCAGATTTTATTGGTCCTGAAATTCATAGAATTTGGGGGTTCCATTTTAAGAAACAGAGTACAAAATTAGGTACAGGTCTTAGAAGGATCTTGTGTGGTGATTACCTATGGGTTAAAAGGACTATACAGAAATGAGATGGGATTTAGACTCTTAAATACATACTTATTTATACAGTTTTTATCTTTGAACATGTGTATATATTATGTTTTTAAAATGCAAACTTAAATTTGTTTTAAAAATGCCCACTTCCATGCTCCAGTAATTCAAGGTCTCACTCCTTCTCCACCTCCTCCATTCCATTCCAACCTTCTTGTTGTAGCTTGGTTCCATTCTGCCACCTTGTATCTACAGGGATTCTGCTCAGCCTGGCTTGTTCCAGATGACAATGTGCCTGGCACAGCCTTAGAAGGACTTACCAGAATTCAAATGATTTCAAGTTCATAACAAGCCAAAAATGGTCTCTAACTTAACTCTGGTTCCAACTGAAAAAGCCTAGGGACCCATTGATCTTTCAGTTTACCTCCTCGTCATCCTGTAAAACATTCATTGAGTCCAGTTACAAAGGATTCAAACTGAACTTCTGGACACCTCCTACATCAGTTGACTGTTTTAAAGAAGACATAGTATGTAAAGTCAGGTTGTGGAGTCAATAGGCTTAGGGATAGATCCAAGGAATATTTCTAGCAGGCTGTGAAACATATGCCTCATTTCGTTTATCTGTAAAACAGATTGTTATAAAGATTAGATGAGATCATGAAGATTTAATGAAATCAGCTCTGTCAAGGAAACCTCAAGGCAAATCAATTTTTTTTACTCACTTTATGAGAATATTAGCCAATAAAAATACCATGAAGTCCCAAACTACCAATTCAAGGCAATAATACACAAATTGATTTTGGAAACAAATGTAGGACACAGTGTATGTACAAGCACCTATAGATAGCAAAGCCAGTAGTACCTTGAGACCATATTTCAGTACGTTAGTTTTAAATAACTCAGAAAGCCTATCCCATAAACCCCAATGTATTTTATTTTCTCTATGTCTTCTTGGTTACTAAGGCATTTCTTTCTCCTGCTTTCTGAAAATCACAAATAAGCTTATAAAATGCGACATCCTACATTGACTCAGTTCTCATTGAATTGACTTTTAGCATACCTGAAAGCATTTCGTTGCTCACAGATGTATTCTGCTATGGTCCAATGCCCTCAAGTGAGCTTGAATCTGACCTGGTCATGTCTCCATTTACCTTAAGGTGATAATTCAGGAATCAACTGCTCAGTGTCAAATATAGAACTTCATCTTTCTGCCTTTTTTATATAATAAAAAAAGATTAAAAACAATCTTTGACCTTCACTATGTTCTTATGTAAAGCCATCTGCTATTACATCTCTCTTCACTGTATCTCCTGTCACATAAGACATTTCCACCTAAGGCTTTCTACTCAAATCACTGAATTTGAGTGTCTCCTATTCAAAAACAACTTGCCATGAAACGTTGGATTTTAAATAATTCTCTACTTAAAGTAACTTCCAGGAACATTACTGTACTGCCAACATTAAAAATTGGAAATATGTATTTGCAGCCATTTTCTACAATACCGAATTATGCAAAAGCACATAGACATGAAAAAAATAGAGCAGTCATAATATTTGGACATCTAATATATTTTATTTTTAATAGTTTCCTCACCCTACATAAAAACATTTCTCTTCATCTGCTTAACTCAAATTACCAAAAATCTATCTTTTATGCTATGCTATCACTTATATTCTTTAATAAACTTGTGCTTTAGTTTTTATCTGTTATTTACGTGAAATGTTAACTTTAAATAATTAAAACATACCATACTTAAAACCAATGTCTTTAAAGGGATTACATGTATAAATACAGTCCATCCAATCTCAGTCCCTTTTTGAAGAACCCTCGCAAGCCAAGGCATTGACAAGTTGTCTGCCGTACAACGTTACAGCGAATTTGAATTACACAACAGTCGCAGATGACAGAAGCTCTCCTTTCATCTTTTGTAGGAAGGTCACCCAGCCCAGAGCGAGCGCCACGCTCCTTCTGGAACTAAACACATTGGCCCCGCCGTCTGCTGAGTCCTCTCCTTCACAAGTCACACCTGGGTGGCCAAGGGTCACGTCTGACCTCCCGATGGCGCCAGCGACTCTGCCCTCTTCCCTTTGGGGAAGCGGCAGATGGCGAGGGCGCACCGCGCTGGTGCCTCCGCTCCCGCCACGCGGGGCAGGAGCGCGCAAACGAGGACCGATTCGGCCTGAAACAACCGCGGCCCCTCCAGGGCTCCCGGACTGACCCCTAAACGCGGCCACACTCCCAGACCTGTGCCCCAACCCAGAACCCGGAAACCCTTGTTCCCCGGAAGAACGAAGCTGGGAGCCGCAAGAGCGCCACACACGGATAGCGACTCCCCTCCGCGCGCCCTCCGCCCAGGCGCCGCTGAACCCTCCCAAGCTGCGACGCCGCCACTCGGTGCGGGGGTTCTCACGAGGCAGAGCCTGCCCAAACCTTCGCGCGCTGCCAATCCGCCACCAATAGCAACCCTGGCTCCAAGGGACGAGCCAGTGGGAGCGCTCGGAGGAACAAGGCTCAGCCAATCCGCGCCCTCTTGGCTCTGGAACCCCAGCACTAGCACTGCCACCGCGCCTCCAAATCCTCTGAGCTGCAGTTCTAACCACTCACCTACTTCCCTCGAAGTCCAGACAGTAAATACACATTCCCCGAAGTAGGGACTCGTGAAACTGCAGCTGTTGATGGATGCTTCGCTCTCTGCTAGGCTCAGGAAGGGAGATGCACGTGGGTTCACCTCCGCTGCATGCCTCCGCATAAGCTCATCCCTCACTGCCCAGCCAAGCATTTCAAAAATTAGTGAAAACAATTTCAAAAAAAAAAAAAAAACTAGTGAAAACAAACGAAAGGAGCATTCTTCTTCCTACACAATTGACCGCTGCGAACCATTTGAACCGGTATCTGAGCTTAAAATGAAAAGATGGCCTGAGAAGGGGTCTGAAAAAGTTTCCCCTTAGCAAGTGTCGAAGGCCTTTATTTACCGAAGTTGATGTGAGCCCGGCTAGAACTAAACCAAGAGGAAAGCGAGTGTCCTTCAAAAAGATGCTAATGCTTATAAAAGGACGCTAACCCTTATCTCCTTTGGTTGATATCTTCAAAACGAAAACACAAAGGTTGCTAAATTGCTTTAATTTTGTGCGAGCGCTTACTGTGCGTCAGGAGTGATTTCAAGCAGCGTAACTGCATTACTCATATAGTGTTAACAACTATCCTATTGCTTATTTCGCCATTTAACAAATGAAGAAATTGAGGCAATGGAGAAGCTGGCCTAAACTATTAAGTGAGCTAGGCAAGACTAGAGCCCAGGTTTGTCTGATTTATTTAGGTTAGCAAAACACTTTAACGCCCAAATTAACTACATACAGTGTAGAGTCTTTCACTTCTGAAAGACACGAATCCTCCCCTCCTGTTCTTGTTTTATTTTTTTAATCTTTTGTACAAAAGAACAAAAAATTAGAATCCCTGAAACTTTCCTGTTCTTTCTTGTTTTATTTTTTTAATCTTTTGTACAAAAGAACAAAAAATTAGAATCCCTGAAACTTCAAGTGGCTTTAGCATAACTGTCAAAGCTAGTTGTGGGCTCCAGGATAAGGATGGGGGCTGAGGGGTGTGGAGGGAAAGGGATAGGAGACTGAAAGAATTAATCTGAGAAACGCTAATTTAACTGAGCCACTTGAAATAAGTAAAATTGTTCCTGATTCCATACCACTGACTTGATTTCGCCATTAAAATAAATAACGGCATTAATTATGTATGATGATAGTATGCACACACAAATATACGGATTATCTGAGGCAACCTATGGAGAATTACAAGTGACCTGTGATTAAGAGCCTTTTAAGTTTATGTTCAATTTTCATTTTTTATATTGGAGTCTGTTCTAAAAGCTTCTAATAGTTACCAGTTTACAAATGGGGAAACAGAAGGCTGGGTTTTTTATTAAGTCTTTATCAATTCTAAATTTATCTCCTTTGACCAAATTATTTTTAATTTATTTCCTTATGGCCTATTTTCACACAAAACAACAGGAGTTATAGGAGTTAGTACTGAGTCAGGAAATGGGAGAGGGGAGCAATAATTTTATAGCTGACATAATTTCCCATGTTTCAAATCTGGACAGCCTTTCTCACTTTCCCTGAGGACTTACATAATCTGATTTCAGAAAGGTTTTCCAATATTCTTCTACGAGGGTGGGTTTGGTTTCTAGCAATAATTGCTTCAAAGAGTAGGACCACTAAGCAGTTATGGAGAAACTCTGGGCTCCTGGAGCCCACACTTAGCAAGCAGATGCTTATGTTCACTTCCAGTTCTTGTGGCAAGGCCATCCCTGAGCCCAGTGAGGCAATCCCACAGTTCTCCTCAGAGAGGAAAGAACTGCAATCTTGCACAGTGTAGATCCTCAATAAATGGTAGCATCTCTGTCACCATATTTACATGTTAATCCACACTTACCTTCCCACCCCCTTCCCCCCTTCAGCTCTTACAAAACATTTTCTGGTCAGTTGACACTAAAAACCTATAATTCCTAGAATAAATTTTCTCATAGAAGAAATCTTTTCACAGATCACCACCAATAGAAATTAGATGCCCTCTCCCAACCATGCCTCCTGCTGTAATGTGACAAAAAAGTTCCTACCAGCCACTCCTTGACTGAGGCAGTGTTCCCAACTGGGAGACAACAGGGTGGAGATTTGCAAAGCATTCAGGATTCTGAAAATAAAGGGCATTTTTAACTGAGTTAAATCATCAGGGTCCTATCCAGACCCTTTGGTGACCTACCAGAATCTTGTAATTGACCTCTGAGAAAAGTGCTGCAGAACTGTGCTCTTAGGGTGCTGGCCCTCAGCTGAGGGGCTGTCTAACCCTCCACTTGCTACAGTGAAATCCTCCCCACAGTGTATATAGGGAGGAGGGACATTGCCTTCCAATTTTAGCCCACAGAATTATATTCTTTACGATATCCTTCCATTAGCTAGCATTAGATTTTTTAAATCCAGTAAATACTTGTACAGTCACTGCTTCTAATTTTGCAGTTCTAATTATGAGTCTCCCAGTGACCTTGAAGAGTACATTTTCCTCGTGTGTAAAATGGGACCAAACTGACAGCAGGAGATTGTGGGAGTAGCATGTGGGGAAAAAAACCTAAGCAAAGCAAATAGATCAGCATCTCCAACAAAATAGATCCACCTTCACTGTTTGTTGAATGAATACGAAAATGTATGAATCATGAAAGGCACTGACCAAGTTTCCTTTTTACTTCCCAAGGAAAGTTCTGTCAGAATGGAGCACAAGAGATAAAGAATGATTCTACAGTTCTGTAATTCTTTTTGACAAGGGATAATATGTGGGGTTTTTATTTTTGTTTTTGTTTCTAAAGGTCGTTAGCTTCTTTCAGTAAACCTAAAAACACTTAGCGTGATTAATAATGGTTTCAGAAAACAATTGTTTTGTCTACTATCTAGGAACCTGTGAAATGCACATATTGAAAATGGGACATTTCCCTGTTACAACACTACTTAACATTTATTTTATAAATAGTCAATGTATTCAAATGCCCTACGATTTATTTTACTGTTGAGTCTCCTCGAAAATCGTTTTCAGATTAAACTACTTCTTTAAAGGATCTGCTGAAATCGCTAAATGAACAAACTCTGGTTTGTATCTTTATTTTTCTTAAAGATTGCACAAACTGGAACCAAAACCACAATATTGTATCCACTGTACATCATTCGTTATAAAACAACATACACCACATTTGTACTCTACCAAATAAGATATTTTCTTAAAATTATATATTGCGTGCTCTTAGATTCATGCTTTAGATATTTTACATTTATCATTATTCTCTGATAAATAATTGCAACTTGACCAATTTGTACACCTGCTACCATTATATATTCAATGCGGCAAGGCGTAGTCTTTCATATGAAAACTGATGAAATGAAAACAAGTGTATAGATGTCACATCTACCGAATTGTGACTACTGTTTTGCCTATGCAGTGAAATGCTAATGTTAAATACACACAAAACATCGTTTCAAAAGGCACAATTTCCTCCACAGAAAAGTATAATTTTAAAACACGTGGCAGTTAAACTCGGTGCCCTCCAGGGCGCTGTGACGTTCGCATTAATGTGATCCTAAACCCGAAGAGCAGACCACCTGGGCGGTACAGGGAGGACCCATCCAAGGAGTCCGGAGTCCTGCGGTGCAGGAGGACTGGCCGCCCTCGGGCTACCCGTACGGCTGGATTTCTTTAAGCCACCTCTGAGCCTTTGCTCTTTGAGTTTCAGCACCGGATCTGGGACGTCTCGGTGTTCCAAAACTGGCGCCCTCCCAAAAATAAAAAAGGTTTCGTCAACCGGGTCCCTTTTCTCACCACCAGGAGTTCCTCTTCTCCCAGAGCAGACCCCCACTCTTGAGTTTCAGCACCGGATCTGGGACGTCTCGGTGTTCCAAAACTGGCGCCCTCCCAAAAATAAAAAAGGTTTTGTCAACCGGGTCCCTTTTCTCACCACCAGGAGTTCCTCTTCTCCCAGAGCAGACCCCCACTCTTGCTCTCTGTCCACGCCCTTCCTCTTCCTGGGAAAACACGTTACGAGTCACGCCCGCCGCCGCCACCGGCCTCAGGATCGCTCTGGTCGTCGGTGAAGCAGACGTCCACGTCACTGTCGTCGCTCTTGGGATCCCCAGGCTCCGGGGGATAGCCGGGTTCGACGCCCTGGCCGTCTCCTGCTTTGGTGAGCAGGCTCTGGCCTGGGTGGCGGGACTTGACGTGGCGCTCCAGGTCCCGGCGGCGTACAAGCACCTTGCCGCAGAACTCACAGCGGTAGGGCGTGTTACCCTCGGCGTGCAGCCGGATGTGCTTGTTGAGATTGCTGGGGTCGCCGAAGGGCCGCAAGCATACTTTGCACTTGAGCGGCTTGTAGCCCGTGTGCGTCCGCATGTGGATCTTGAGCCCGTACTTGCGTGAGTACAGTTTGCCGCAGTAGAGGCACAGGTGGCCGGTCTTGGGCTTGCCCGCGCCGCCACCCCCG
>NW_007727758.1:106775-154456 GCF_000696425.1 Galeopterus variegatus | reverse complement strand
GGGCCGCAAAGTGCCTGCCTGGGCGGGCGCGCCGAAGTCAGGCGCGGAGGGTTTCGGGGAGAGTCCGAGGCCATCCGCCGCTGGGGCAGCACCTTGGCGAGCCGCGTGGTCGTGGTGCAAGAAGGCGCCGCCCCCGCCGCCGCTGAGCACGCAGTGGAAACGCAGGTGTGCCTTAAGGCTGTTGGGGTATCTAAACGTCCTCCAGCAGTACCAGCAAATGTAGCGCTCCTCCCCTGGGGGAGAAAGAGTGGAAAAGCGACCCCGTGAGAGGCGAACAAGCGTGACAGAACGAAAGCGCCAGCGCACCCAAGGCAAAGCCAAGGTTTTACCAGCGGTATGGGGAGAAGCCGGAGTATTCTTGGGTCCTGGCGAATAAGTAAGTTCGATAGCCCCCCCGGTATCAAGGACCCCGAAAAAAACCCAAATGGCCAATGCTTGTCACTATCTCCATCCTCTGGGACTACTTAGAGTCCAAGAGGGATGACCTGGGCCTTTCCAGCGAAGACTTCCTCTCGGCCATCCGAACAAACCTTCGTTGGGAGGGCAGCGCTCAGGCAGGCTGGCCGGGGAAGAGCAGAGAGCAGCTGTTGCTTTAAATCAAGTGTTGAGGCTGTGCTGTGCCTGGGCCCATCTGTTGGCGTTTGCAGAATAGGTGGCGTATGTCAAGGAGTTTGGATAAACTGAACAAAGGCTAATCTAATGGTCGTGAGCGCCTCATTACCAGGCGAGACAATATCCTGTATGTATGGGCCATATGTAATCATTCCTTTTCATAGAACAATGTCTTTTGTATCCACTATCCACCCATTTCACCCCCTCCCAGCCTTAAACACTTTGCCTGAGGTTTTCCTGGAGCGTGACCAACTGAAGGATCACATAGGGACTGTGATTTGCTATTCTTCAAAATTATTTGTATCTTTATTTCCTCTTTAACCCCATTTAATTTGATGGGAGAAAAGAAAAAAATCTTTATGTCTTATTCTATAAAGAATGATGACATTCTAAGAAAGATGATGTTGAATTATCTTCTTAGTTGTTCCACAAGATAATTGATTAAACCCTAGATAGCTGCACAAATCCAAGCTTAGTAACGTCCTTGGATAAGATAAACTGGTTTATGTTTTATTACATGAATATATATAAATGATATAGATAGGTATACTCAGCTTTTAGTAAGTGCAGAATTCTCAACTAAGCACTATATACATGTTTGGTGTCAAATCATTTTTTATGTGTAATAATATTAGCATTAGTTGTATTTAATAGCACTAGTCTCTTGAACACAATCGAGACACATGTATGAGACAGATCCTGATCATCTGATAGAAGTTAATGTCCACTCAAAAATGTCATATTACTTCTGTACAAGGAAGAGCAATCTTGAAATTGGGTTTCTTTTAAAATACGGTTTATTGAAAATACTGAAGGGAAGGATGTCTGTGACAAAGTTAGCTGAGCCACAAGGAAGTATCCAAAGTATACATCAATATCATAAGATTTAACGGGAAAGTTAAATTCTCTCTCCTTACATACAAGCAGCTCAAACTTCTAATCATTACTACAGAAATAACAATGGGGGAAAAACTCTGGATCTACTTCACTTCGTGTATATTAACTTCTGGCTTTGCATAAAGCCAAGTAGTCCCGCCCCCACCCACCCCCACCCCACCCATAACAAAGATAGAAGTTCAAGTGAGAAGCAGTTTATTCCAACTGGGGCCAAGGGAGAGCAGAAAGAAAAAAGAGGGAGAGGAGGATTTGCCTATGAGACCCTATCCTAGCCGTTTATAGAAGACCTAGACTAAAACCATTTCAATGTTCCCATTAGCTTGAATTGAACATCCATGTAAAATAATTTTTTTTTTTTTTTTTAAAGATGACCGGTAAGGGGATCCCAACCCTTGACTTGGTGTTGTCAGCACCACGCCCAGCCAGTGAGCGAACCGGCCATCCCTGTATGGGATCCGAACCCGGGGCCTTGGTGTTATCAGCACCGCACTCTCCCGAGTGAGCCACCGGGCCGGCCCTAAAATAAATATTTTTTAAAAAGAGAGAAAGAGAGAAAGAGAAGAGACTTCCTGGGTTCTCTTGATGGGCATTTTGAGTTGATCTCTTAAATAACAAACTTTCTTCTAAATTCAGAACCTCCCTTTCATCAGCCTTTCTTAAAGAGGGAGCTTTCAGAGTCTGCCCCAGAACAACTCAGCTCAATGCAAAGCCAAGTAAGCTTTATCCTTAAAACCAAGGGGCAGTATTATCCTTAATCTTATTAAGGAATTGAAACCTGCAGAAGTTAGCCAATATTGGAAGAATAGCAACCATCCCTACTTATTTCTTCCTCTTCCAAGATTTAAGCAAAACATGTTTTCTGATTCAATACGTCCTTTTTTCAGCTTATCCTAACCATCTGACATGTTCTGTAGACTTCGAGCTCCAAGTTATGCCAAGAGTATCAAAGATAAGTTTGCCTCCCCTCCTTCATGTAACCCTAGAGTGGTCAAGATTTCAGGAATCTCCAAGTTGAGGAAGTCAGGGTTCAAAATAGCTAATACCTTCCCCCAAAAGGCAAATGGTGCGTATTTTGACATCTGTTATGATCTGATGTTTATATGTTCAATTAGCTGAAATGAAAACACAAGGTTCACTACTCAAATAAGTTGCTTTAGCATTATTTGGGAGTGCTTAAGGAAGGGTGTTCTGTGTAGAAATGGCTGCCTCATAAAGGCCAGTGGCCCTCCAGATTGTTCTATAGGTGGTACTGGTAACACCCAGGTCAAGGGTTCCAATTCCCTTACCAACCAGCCACTAAAAAAAAAAAAAGAAAGAAAGAAAGAAATTGTTCCATAGTGACAGATCAAAGAGTTCTCCATTATGGGACTTTTATTATGTTTCTCATTTACTAAAATGAGTCACCAAGAGAATTTAATATAATGTGATGCAGGGAACAAACTATCTTAGTATAATTTTTATGAATACTGTACATACAAATCTGCCCACAAAATCAATAGAATTAATTTACAGAGGACAGTGATATTTTGAAGTGAAGTGACTCATTGTTCCGAATAAATTTCATTCCATCTTATTCATGAAGTGCTTCCTAATTCCCATCTTTGTAGTAATTTTTTAAACCTGTTTCTAAAAGGATAAGATTAGCAGGCAATTCAGGAGAAGAGCATGTTAAAATATTTCACAGCATTCATTATGTTAACTTAAAATAATAAGTGTGTCTTTAGAAGAAATTACAAACAATTGACAAGGAAAGAAAGAAAGCCATGGAAGCTTTGCAAAGGGAATCTCAAGATCTTAACTATTTTAGCACCTCCCAACCTTTCCACAGGAAGTGTTCTTCACTGTTCTATGGGAGGTTTGAAAATGTTTTCTTCTAGTTACTGCACTTAAATTTGCATAAATCTGCTCTTGGCTTTGGAAGGGATCAAATAAATCTGAGAAGAAACTGGGATACATCCCAGATTCAATTTAAGTAGGGACGGGGAAATGAATAAATACCATTTAAGTGAAAGGGCCTTGGTACCTGCCAACTGACCAGCTGTAAGTACCGTAATGCTTCTAAGATGCTGTAGAAATACATTGGTCTCTTCGAAAACCAGTCGAGAAGAGATGCCCTCCAGGTTTGAGTTATGTTCTTTGGAACTCAGGATGTAATTACTGTGACAATAGTTTAAGGCTCTCACTGATTCTTAATGGAGTAAATAATTGTCTCTTTAGGTATACAGTAGAAAAGGATGACCCCAGGAAGTTCATAAAGAGTTGTTCATTTGTTTTCCCCCATCGTGAGCCAGATTATAATGGTCACTGTTATCATTTACCGTTGACTTTAAGGAGGTAGTGGTGACGTTGCCTCTCTGCCTACATAGGGAGTGTGAATTCAGTTTTACACAGCTTGAGAGAAAGGTCCTTCAAGTCTGGGGAGGTGCCTCGAAACTGGAGGAGGGCTAGACTCTCGCCCACCCACGCTGGCCCGGAGGCCCTCTCATAGGTTATACCTTTCTCGTCGTGAGTCGGAGTCGCCGTGGTGGGGATGTCGAACCACTGAGCCAAGGAATTGGAATACCACACGGTCAGCTCTTCCCCTGGCTGGACGTCTCGCAACGCTCGGTAGAAGATCTGGCACACAAGGAATTGAACAGCTTTCTGTCATTTTCCGGGTAATCGGTCAAAAAGCAACTGAGAGAAAAGGTTCAAATGCCGGCTCTGATGCTGCGTGATCCTGGAGAAGCACTGGATCTCTCTGAACCTCACTTCCCTCATCCTTCAGATGGGAAAACAGTAGCTATTTACCTTATAGGGTTGTTGGGACGTTTAAATGAGACCTCCAGCTAACGAGCTTTTCTCTATATTTGTTGGCCACCGCAGGGACGGTTAGATAGACAGAAGTAGCAGTGGGGAGGGTAAGGGGAAGCCCGCAGTACCTGTCCTCCTGGTAAGTCTGCAATAGCTTCCAGAGTCTGTTCCTGGGGGTTCCTGGCTGCCCGGATTAACCCTATCCACTCCAGAGGGGAGCCCCCCGATTCGTCCACCAGCTCCCCTCTCACCATGCGCACCTGCAACACAAGCAGTGGTCGTTCTCCCGCACACCACCACGGTCAGGCCCTCAACCCAGAGGGAAAGTTTATCCTCCACCCCACCCGATTCAGGAAAATGCTGTGTTGGCTTTGGTCAGACCACTCTGGGCTGCTAGGAGGAGGATAATTCCTTAGGACCAATACTTGAAGAAGTGAGAACGAAGGGAGGCTAGCTAGTATAACAGCACACACACACATCCCGTCCCCCACCTTGGCAGCCCGGGGGAGTGGGTGGTGAGGGCATCCTCTCTGAGCGCATCTTGTACGAAAACGTCTCCCACCCCTACCCGAGTTCTCCTACTTGCGGTTCTGAGAGCAGCCCTAACACCGGGGTAGACATTTCAAAGTCAGTCCCAAGGCCCAGAGAGGGCCCCCCCCCCATCCCCATCTCTCACACCTCCCTGTTCTCGGTGTACGGCATCTAGGTGCATGCGAGCCCGAAGCTAAAGTCTCAGAACAAAGCACGCAGGGAAAAGCTTGCCCGCAACTGGCCGGCCATTTAAAAGCAATTAAAGCGCGTTTAAAGAAGAAGGCGTGGTGCGCAGCAAGCCCGGGGGTGGGGGGTGATTACACGAGGAGCGAGATGCGGACCCCGCTGGCTGGGCACCAGAGTTATTTCTTGCAAGAAAGCTCTAGTCAGCGGCAAGCAAAAGCCACGGTCCTCCTTCCCCACTAGATTCTTGCCTTCATTTCCTGGTCGCTGTTTGTCGACCTTTGGCCGCTGGGACTCCCCCAAGGCGGGTGGGAGCCTTTAAATCCCCTTTCTAGTGAGGGATCGCGACGGTGTTTGGGAGTCAGAGCTGATGAGTTGATCCCGTTGCCTCCCGGTTGGAACCCTGGACTCTCAGAGTCCGGGTGCAGGCGCCCTGAACCGGTGCCCCACGCGGGTGGGAACCCCTGGAGCTCGCGTCAGAGCAACCACCTGGCTTAGCCTCTGTTCATTTACCCCCAAACCCACAAGCAGACATCGGCGGAAATAAAAATCGGAGGTTCTAGGAACTGAGAATTTCCCAAGGATTATTTTTTTCGGAAGAAATGGGATTAAATTATTTTAAGACAAATTTAAGCCTCAAATTGGGTAAGAAAAGTCCTCGATGCCCAAGTCCTCGATGCCCTGCGATCCCAAAGAGATGGTGCGTTTGCAGAGGGGCTCGGATTGGGGTGGGGGTGGGGGCCTCTGGCGCCGTGCAGAGGAGAACCCACAGCGCTGAGGAAACTGCTAGTTCCGAGTGGTCCTGGCACGTACAGATCCCAGTGCACCCCACCTGGGGGCTGTTCCCTTTCGGCCACGTCTTTCCCCTCAGCCTAGCCCACGTCCAGCTCTCAGTTAATAAGACTTGCTAGGAGTCCCCTTCAACACGGCAGAATTAGCAGGCAACGACTCAATCACCCCCTTCTTCCACTTCCCCTCTCTACCCCTTTCCCGGGTCCGGGCAAATGGAGGCGAAAGGCAGGGGGCGGAGATCAGAATGGCAATACCTTTTTCTTGGGCCCGGGTTCCCTGCGGTCTGACAGGTACTTGCCCAGCTTGAAAGTGCCTGGCACAGGCCCTAGGCGCAAGCCGGCCGGGATGCAGCAGTCCGCACTCACGCTGGTGGCCGGAGCGCGGGCTGCTCCGTGCATTGTTGCCGCCACCGCCAGGCAGGCGCTCGGGCGCGCCGAGTTCTCCGCAGGGCGCGAGTGACAGAGCCCGAGTCGCGCGCGAGCCAGGGAGCCGCGCCCCGACGTGCGTCCTCCGCCCGCGGAGTGACGCGAGCGGGCATGCACTGCGCCTTTTCAATCAGGGCGGGAGCCTTTTGGCATTGCGAGCGCAAGGGCGCGGAGTTTGGTGAGAGAGTTGCGCTGCGAAGCAGCTGCAGAGTCCCACCCGAGAGGGTCACATGGAGTGGTTCCCTCAGCCCCCTGCATAATCGAGGCCTCTGAATGGCTAGTACACAATAGTCCAGGCGACCTTCCCATTCCTAAAAATCCAATTTGTCAAGGGCGAAGAAAAGGCGCTGGTGAATCAAAGGTCCGGCGGGACCATTAATCCTCAGCATGGGGTATTGTTCCCGAGACAGTTACGATATTTTAAGTGACAAATCCACTGTATAATTTCTCCATAAATTTTACTTCCTTTTATTGTTCGCCGACAAACCAGTTTTGGGAAATAAGTGACTACTTTAAGTCTACTTGGCTGATTCCTTTGAGCCTTGATCTACTTCAAAGATTTTTAATTCTCTTCCCTTGGCTTTATTGTAAAGGAGATTAAACAAAGAGATGGGGACTGTTTGGAAGACTTGTTAACTTCTATTGATTTCTGGCGTGTGCCATACAGAAATTAGGCAGGTACTTGATGGGAAAACACCAGAAAATACCTACACTTTTTAAATAACCACCATATTACCATTTCAGGGGATTGGGTTCAGACCAGTCCTCTATTTGGAACCACGTTAATTGTTCCCTCTGTCCCGTTTCGCCCCGAAATATGAAGCCTCCGGACCAATTTGAGAAGGCGAGGTCAGTTGTGCGTTGCTGTTCTCGGGCGCACCCCGGGCCCGCACTTTCTCTGGGGAATGGGAAGCTGCTGCAGAGCCAAAGGTTCGCGGGGGATCCCGCGCCCCGGACCGCACCTGCGGGTTAAAGAGGGAGAAGTTCTGCGGGCCAGGTTATTAGTCACGTCCCACCCCACCCCACCCCCACAGACGACAACGGATGGACTCAAACCCTGACTTGCTTTTAAGTCTAAAACGGGGAGGAAGTCCTTGGACTATCTCCCTCAGGACCAACAAACTGGACTTTTCTTTTTTAAATAATAACAACAACAAAAACCACTGCAGTCTGTCAGGGATCACCCAGAAGAGGGGCAGGGTGGGTGTTTGGGATAACCCTTTCTTGTGCCCGGTTGGTAAACTAGCAAGATGGGTACCTCTGAGTTAAACAGTAGTACTCCCGTTTTCTTTTAGGGGAGCTTCTTATTTGCGTGAGGACATTTATTTTCATAAAATAGCCGAGTAATCGGGTTCATCAGATATTTGTGACAGTTCTGCTGGCACCTACGGCACGCAGCTAGTCGTGGACGCAGCTCCCCAAATCCTATACAGCCAGCACGCGAGCCCAACGCGGTTCTTCCTGGAGAGGCCTGAGTGGTGCTGGGTTTCTAGCCTGGTGTTAGAGGCTCAACCACTGTACAGGAGGTCAGAGGACCCAGAAGCAACGACCATACTCACTTCTCCTTGGAGCTTTACTGGGTGAAAGAGCAGTCCTCCGACTGCGAGTAGGAGTGACTCTGGCTCTCAAAAGGAGCTCGCTGGAGACCTGTGTTTGTCACACTGGACAGGGACAGGAGATTTGGAGTCATTCACTCTGTGCTCTGCCACTCAAGATTCGGGGAACCTTCAGTGAATTACTTCGGAGCCTCAGTCTCCTAATCTGTGAAATGGGAATGATGGACGCAAACAGACCCTTGGCTGCCTCTTCACCGTTCACTCCTGTTTGTTGGGAAGGTCAATAACAACGAAATGTAGAGTGAATGTACTCTGGAAGGTCTAAAACTCGTGGTTTGCAATGGAAAAATCCCCGTCAGGTCAAGGATCTCAAGTCTAAGCATCTCAGGTCTGACCGTGCGGGTACTCACGGATGGCTGGCCTCAGTACCAATTTCAGGGCCTGTGTAGACACGGCTGCTTCGGCCGCGGAGGCTGCCCTCGACAGAGAGGAGGGAGCTTTTGATCCGCTGCCCATGAATGGCAAAAGCCGGGGGAGGGGAGGAGAAGAGGAAGCCGCTCCGAAGAGTCGAGGGCAATAAATTAAAGCCATGAACATGTCCCTCTAACCTCTGGCCTGGCGACTCCGGGATGACACCCAGTTTAAATTACCAGCACTGAGAGCGGGAAGGGGTGAGCGCGGGGCCCGGGTTCGGGGCGCCTCCCCGGACCTCCTTAATGAGTGAAAAAGCGTGAACGACACGCGAACAATTTTATCAATAGGACCATGTAAAGGCCGACTGTGAGGAAAGTTATTTATTAATATAGCCAATTGTGGCTGGTTCCCAGCCCCGCGAGAAGAAAGAGACTGCGCCAGAGGCATTCACACCAGCTCGCCGAGTTTTATTCTGTCCTGTGGCTCAGAGTTGAAGTTCCCCAAGTGAAATAAATTGTCCACAAAGGAGGAAAGGAACACATTTTCTTTTATTTTTCCTCCCCTAAAAAGCAAGGGTGAAACCAATCTAATGTGCCCAGTGGAGCAAGATGGGCCGTGAAAGGCTGGGTGTTAAAAGTAAAAGCGGGCTGTGCAGCAAATGGGATGGAAAATTAAATGAAATTAAATAGCTTGAACGGCCGTATTGTCCCTTATTAAAAAGACACATTAATTACATGGTCTCAGCCTTATTCAAAGACAATGTTGAGACTCAATCAAAACATTCCACTTGGCTTTTTTATCGACTTAAAATGGGCGTCCAGAGGCCCAGTTAAAGCGAAATCCCTCCTACACCGAGGTGCGGGGAGAGGTGGTTTGGGGGGCGATCCTGCTCCCTGCCCACCGTGGAACCGCGCAGGCACGGCTCCCGCCTTGGTAACAGGTTGTCCCTAATGAGACTTGGATGCTGGACAGCAGCCACTGACTGGAGGACAGGCTGCAGGGAGCTAAGTCCCACCACTGTGCTTCTTTCAGACCCGGCTGCGTTAGGAGGTCGGCCGCTGCATTGCGAGTCCTCACACCCGAGCGCGGGGCTAAAATGCTGCGGGCGCCGAGCACGTGTGACCTGACTGGGCTCCGCATAGAGGAAAAGAGCCCCCAGAGGACTCCGGGGCTGAGATGAGCGGATCCTTTCAGAACACACTTCTCTAGACTGCCCATCTCTGCCGCGCAAAGGCCTTGGGCTTTGGGTCACCAGGGGGACCCGAGGTAGCTGCCCCCTGGGGCCCTTGGCCTTGGGGCCCGAATATTGAGAAGTCACCAAATACCACCCCACCTCCAAACCCTGCTTCGGGCGCGCCAGAGTCCCGAACCTAGAGAAGGAGGGAGCTGCGCGGGGTTAAAGATTCTCGAGGCGAGGCGACTGCAGCGGTAAAGGTCTGGCGACCCCGCGTTCAGGAGCTGAGTTTAGGCCTGAGGTGGCCTGGGCCGCGCCCCCACCCCACCCACCCCCGAGGGTGTTCCCGCCGCCAGGCTGGCGGGTCAGCACGGACCAGCCTCGCAGCCCCCGAGGGGCGGGTGGGACATTAAGGCCGGGTCTGAATAGGGCGGGGGCGATGGGCTCTGGGAAAGCCACCAGATGACACGCCGGCGACGGGGCCATTTTCCCTTTAATTGCGTGGCCGGTGGATGCGGGGCGGCCGGGAGGCTCCAAACTCGCAGCCAGACGCAGCCCGTATACCGCTGGTGGGGTTTGTGGTGTCTTTTTTGTTTTTTTAAGTCCTCCATTGGATGCGGCTCAATAAAAGTATTCAAAGTCCCTCTCAAGTTGCCTTTTAACCGGAGTTCCCCAACTTATTTCTTGGTTCTTTCGGTTGACATGGTGCAAAGAAAAGTCAGCGAGTGCGTTGCTGAATTGCAATGTCTCGGGGCACCCCCACATTCAGCGCTTCTCTGCCGGCCGCTGCCGAATGAGTCCTCACTCAATTCGATTTTCCTTGCTGTTGGGCACATTTAGGAGCGCCTCTATTTGTGAAGTTCATTTCTAGGCAAATGTATTCAAGAGCTGATGGGAATGAATAGGACCGTGTGTCAGCCGCCCCTAATTGGGATTAAAGCACTTAGGAGCATATGCAGAGAGTGACAGAAATTCTCAGGTTGCATTGTGTTCAGACTTCCACCCGCTCCGACACTCCTCCTCCAAGGGAGATTTATAAAGATTTCAGGGAGAAACTGAGGAAAGAAAAGCGAAACGGAAAAGAACCAGGCTAATGGCTCACGGTGGGGCTGCTGCCGTTCAGCAAGTGGTGGTGACAGCTTCTGAGAAAAGATGCTGGGGGATAATTGAACACGGGCAGGGGAGCTGGTCTGAACACTTTAATCAGAAAGGCAGAGAGTTAAAAGGCGAAATAAAGATATTCTTGAGATTCCCAGACAGTTTTTTCCCCCTTTTCTTTTTTTCTTCCCCTTGAAAAGCCTGGCTTTATTTCTCTCTCTGCCCCCCACCATCAGACCTCCCCCCAAGAGCATACCCTGTCTTGGAGCAATAATAAGAACAATTTGGTACTTGAATTAGAGGAAGAAAAAGTCACACACACACACAAATCTTTTGTATGTTAAAGACGTCACACCCAAAGAAATCAATGAAAATATTTCCTGATTTATGTGTGTGTGAAATATATACACACTGTCTTATAACACAAGCATAATGAGTGTTCATATACATCCAGACTCTTTATGTAGATATATAGTCTGCTTGTAAATCTCCACACAGAGGGGACTGCTGAGGCTGGGACAGTTGTCTAAGCAGAGAGCAATGACGGCCTCTTTTGCCCTTGAGGAGCTGAGAAGCCAAAAAGAACAGATGAACACTGAACAAAAGAATGAGGGGGAGAGAAGATACTTCCAAAACTATCTGGATTTCCTTGTTTGTTTCTTAGTTTGTTTAAATCCTTCTGAAAACGTGGGTTCCCATGAAGGTGTGGAAGATTCTGGGTGTCTGAGCTCAGAATAGGAGAGAGGCTTCTCACTTTATCCCTTTCAGTATCACTTTGGATTTGGTACCATTAGAATAGATTTCAGGTTAAAAGTTATTCTTGAGGTTAACGTTTGTTTTGTTTTGTTTCATGTTGTTTGTCATTGCATGGGGGCAAGGGGAAAGAGGGAGAAAAGAAAAGGAAGGTGGTATGGGAATCTGGAGAAGGGACAATAGCCAATAGTTTTTTTAACAAATTCCTACTCAAGGTTAGGCTCCCATGCTCACTCTAGGAACACCTGTTGACACTCTAGGGACACTGAATCCATGATTCCCATCGCGCACTCTATCTTAGCTGTGGTGGGAAGTTGTGTCCTCAAACTACTAAGGGGATTCTGGGAGGAGGGGATCACCCTGTGACGGTGATTGTCACAGTTCAACACCCCAGTGTTGAACTGAACATTTTCTCTGTCTTTCAGTTCCTCTGCAGACCTCAAAACCTCCTTTCTCCCCTGGGCTGCCCCACCTCAAAAAGAAAGAACTTGTAAATCTGTGCTCAGGAGGCACAGGATTTTCCTTTAACCCAAAACCCAGTTTTGAACTCTTTGGAAAGTGGTGCACAATGGGGAGGAAGCTGTCCTGGGAGATATCTTTATAGCCCTTGGGCAACCTGTGAGCAATGGAAGTTCGTCAAGTGGTAATTATGATGGGAACAGGGACAAAACAGTAATAATTTTCAGCATATGTCACAACTAAGAACCAAGTTCAGGTCCATAACTAGCATCTCAGAGTAAGTTCACTCATGAGTGGAATTTTGTGTATTCTCCTAATGTCACTGCTAATTGTGTGTTTGATGCAATTCTATCACTCACATTATCCATGATCGTGTTATAATGTCCATGAGCAAATAATGATACATTTTAATTTCCCGAAAGCATGTTTGAATTTTACATATCCTTAATTTTACAGTAGGGATTTACATTCAAATAACCTTTCAAATAAATACATAATCATTGCATAAAACTTAGGTAATGTTTAAAAAGATAAAATTTTATGCACATACACATAAACATTTTTTCTTTTTTAAACAGCTTTCTTGAGGTATAATTCACATGTGATACAATTCAACCATTTAAAGTATACTATTCAATTTTCTTTAGTATATTCACAGGGTTGTACAGCCCTTACCACAATCTAATTTTAGAACACTTTCATGCCCGCCACAAGGAAAGCCCATACCCAGTAGCTATCACTCCCCAATTGTCTG
Organism: Galeopterus variegatus; assembly: GCF_000696425.1. Taxonomy (NCBI): domain Eukaryota; kingdom Metazoa; phylum Chordata; class Mammalia; order Dermoptera; family Cynocephalidae; genus Galeopterus; species Galeopterus variegatus. The sequence goes on along the minus strand of NW_007727758.1, from coordinate 142,015 downwards.
CAACCTTCCCAGTTCTAGGCAACCACCAACATGTTTTCTGTCTCCAAAGATTCATTTATTCTGGACATTTTATATAAATGGAATCGTACAATATGTGGTCTTTTGTGACTGTATTATTTCACTTAGCATAACATTTTCAGGGTTCCTCTATGTTGTAACATGTATTGGTACTTCATTCCTTTTTATGGGTGAATAGTATTCCATTGCATAGATATATCACATTTTATTTATCCATTCTCCAATTGACAGGCCTTTGGGTGGTTTCCACTGCTTTGCTATTATGAATAATGATGTTTTGAACACTGGTATGCAAACTTTTGTGTATGTATATGTTTTCACCTCTTTAGGATATACACCTAGGAGTGGAATTGCTGGGCCGTATTATAACTCTATGTTTAATTTTTTGAAGAACTGTCCAACTGTCTTCCAAAGCAGCTGTACCATTTTACATTCCCACCAGCAGAGTATGAGGGTTTCAGTTTCTCCACATCCTCACCAACACTTCTTATTATCTGTCTTTTTAGTTAAAGTCACCATCATAGGGATGAAGTAGTATCTCATTCTAGTTTTGATTTGTATTTCCCTAATGACTACATGACTAATGCTCAAGTATTCTTTTATGTGCTTCTTGCTCTTTGTATATCTTCTTTGAAGAAATATCTATTCAGATCCTTTGCCCATGTTTTAATTGGGTTATTTCTCTTTTAATTATTGAGCACATATACACTTTTTATAACTTTTTAAATGTTGAACACACAACAGACTATTATGTTTAACAATCGTAACAACACTATCAGGTAGATTTTATTATCTTTTACCAATGAGAAAAGTTCAGAGAGGTTAAGAATGTGCTTAGGGTCACACAGTAAATTATGGAGACAGAATTCCTCCCACATCCTTCTGAGTTCAAAGCCCAGCCCATTTACAGTTGAGCACACTGCATTCAAGAGGTCTAATTGACTTCACATTTCTGCTCTTCTCTATGAGGATCATTAAGTTATCACGGGATGTCCTCATGGTGAAGAGAGTGGGCTCTATTGCCTAGATTCAAATCCTGCCTCTGACACTTATTAGTCATATGAATTTGAGCAAGGGTAGCCTTTCATTCTCCAGTTTCTCCATCTGTAAGATATGAGTAGTAAAAAAGACCTACTGCACAAGTTCTTAACTTAGCATTCAGGACATAGGAAGTACTCAGAAATGTTACTTACTATTATCTTTATGATAATACTTACATCATCATTTACTGAGTCATGTAATAGGTACTGTACTGTTAGGTTGAGAATTGTATATGATAAATTAAATGCAGTAGAACTTCTGATACTTAGTGAACACAGTGAAATAATGGATCTAGACAATGACTATCAATAATGGTTAGAATCACAAAAAACAGGGCAACTACATATTGTCTGCCTCTGAATGAAAGTATGCAATGCTGCCAGTAGAGTAGTCTTGCCAAAACAAGCAAGCAAGAAAGCAAACAAACAAAATCAACCCTGAATCTGATCATTGTGATACTAGGAAATAGGGGGACAGATGAACTCAGTAAACAAATCCATGGGGATTCAATCAGCAGAAACAAAACAAAATAAAAAACAGACTGTGGGACCCTCTGCTGGACAAATGACCTGTTTTTATTTTTGACAAATAGGTTGCAAGAGGAGAAAGGAAAGGGAGGGGAAACCAATAAATTTAATTAGACTTAAAGGATGTGATGGTTTTAACATATGTCCAGATTCTTTAACAAGTCTCACCTCAAAAGGCAGAACTTTGAAAGTGGACAAGATTAATGACTTGCTTAAAACAAAGAGAATATGGCAGAAGTGACAATGTGTGATTTTTGAGACAAGGCCTTTGCAGATTCTTCCTTGATATCTATAGAACGCTGACTAGATATTTAATAATATTAGGAACTAATATTAATTTTAAGTGAAATAATTGTCATGTAGTTATGGGGTTTTTTAGTCTTTATTTTTCAGCGATACATGTTGAAATATTTACAGATGAAATATATGTCTGGGATTTGCTTCAAACAAGTCTAAGGTGGGAGGGCAGTGGGTACAGGTATAGATCAGGATTTTACAACCTCAGCACTATTGACATTTTTGACTGGATAATTCTTTGCTGTGGAGATTATCCTGTTGTATGATATTTAGCAGCATCCCTGTCTCTACCCACTAAATGCCAGTAGTATCCCTCCCCAATTGTGACACTAGACATTGCCAAATGTCTCTGGGGGACAAAATCACCCTCTGTTGAGAACTACTGGCTATAGATGAAACAAAATTGGCCACAAGTTGATAATTGTCAAATTTGAGTGATGAGTACATGGGGATTCATTACATTATTCTCTCTACTTTTATATGTGTTGGAACTTTTTCAAAATAAAGCATTGTTTAAAAATAAGATTTTAAAAATTCAAGTAGAGGAGAAGAGATAGAGGGCAGGCAGTGGCTATGTGTACATTGCCAATATTCCATTGATATTTGAGAGAAAAGAAAAAAAAAAACAGTTCCTTTTGTTCTGTGATCTTTTAAGAAGCTACACCAGGGATGAGCCAGAAAGAATGTGCTGAGTTGCAGAGTCTACAATCTAAATGGATGTCTGGAATTCTCACAGCTACAGTGGTACCCCACCAGGCCTAAGGAACCCACAGAAAGTGTCTAAAGCCTTCATAATAATAATAAATAAAAATGCTAATCCTGTGGCACTGAATAAAATACTTTCTCTTCTTCGCAATTGCAATAGGAACCACCAAATGTGCTCTGCACTTAAGTCAATTATAAATAGCCTAAATTCATTTTCTTTGTACAAATACTTTCCTTTTTTAAAAAAATCAGTGATAATATTCTACGTTCATCCTTGACCTTTGAGCCTTGAAGTTATGTTTGGAAGGCAGGGGGGAGGGGGAGAGTTTTCCATATTATCATTGAGTTTAAGGATACTGTGCCCCTAACTTAATGTCTCAAGACACGTCTTAATCAGTGAGATTTCTTAGGTACTATTATGGGTTGAATAGGGTCCCCCAAAATTTATATGTTGAAGTCCTAACCACCAGTACCTCAGAATGTAACCTTATTTGGAGATAGGGTCTTTGCAAAGGTAATCAAGTTAAAATGAAGTTTTAAGGTGGTTGCTAATCCAATATGACTAGTATCCTCATAAAATGAGGAAATTTTGACACAGACATGCATATAGGGAGAATGTCATGAACATGAAGACAGCCATCTACAAGCCAAGGAGAGAGGCCTGGAACAGATCCTACCCTCACAGGCCTCAGAAGGAACCAACCCAGCAAACACTTTGACTTTGGACCTCTGGCCTCCAGAAGTGTGAGACAATAAATTTCTGTTCTTTAAGCCACCCAGTTTGTAGTACTTTGTTATGGCAGCCCTAGCAAACAAACACAGAAACAGATATCAGAAGTCTTCTATGAATGGTTGAAGCAGAAAATAATATTAGGTGGTTCCATTTCTGTGCAAATACCAGAAGTACTGACTTGAAAGCTAATCCCCCAAGGAAATGCCCAAGTTAAACCACAGACTGGCTCCGCTGGAGACACCACAGCCACTGCACAGGACACAGGCCCTGCAAATTGCACTGCCAAACTCTGAGCATGGATCTCTGCCATGCTGCCTCAGGAAATTTGATATCTCTGCTACTGCCCTCACAAAAATAGATTCCACACAGGCATTTGCTTTTTCACATTCCTTACTTCCAAATCAGAGTACTGGGTGGTGGCATCTGATTTAAAGCCTAAGCCACACTGTTATGTCCTAGATGCAAAAAGAAGGCTGGGAAGGTCAGTTTCTGATTTGGAAATAGGGAAAGGATAGAGCCATAAGGTAGGATATTCACAGTCATAGTTGAAAGGTCTTCATAGACTTAGATGGCTAAACAAACAAACAAAAAGCAGGGTACAATTTTACTACACTGCCTTCGTCACTGCAGTGGAGTTTTCTATTATCCTCTCAAGTATCCATTCTCCCATCTTCTAACAGAACCCTGATTGCAATATATTACTGCTGGTTTCATTATTGTCTGGGACAAAGACTGTGTGTTTCAGCTTCTTTGTAGCTAGATGTGGCTATGTAAGTTCTGGTCAATAAGCTATAAGCAGAGTGTTATGTGAGACTAAGGGGACAACTCCCCCTTTTTCCTTTCCCCATGCCTGAAATGGAGACACCATGCCTGGGGCTGCAGAAGCCATCTTGGTCCATGAAATGACCCTGTGTGTGGAAGCCATGTGCTGAGGATGGCCAAACAGACAGATAGAAGGAAGCAGGGTTGATGACTTAATGGAACCACCACACCAACACTGGATTACCTATGTCTGGACTTCAAGGTGAAAATAAACCCTGGTGTCTTTAAACAACTCCTTGGGGGATGAGGGCCAGGGGACGTTCTTATTATTCACAGCTAACAGAAATTCCTAAGTAGTACTACTAACAAATGGAGGATGTTGGTTTGTTTCCTTTTTGGGCTTTTGTGTGTGTTATCAATAAATTGACTTTTTAGGGCCGGCCCGGTGGCGCACTGGAGAGTGGGCTGCTTGGGAGCGCGGCAGTGCTCCCGCCGACGGTTCGGATCCCATGTGGAGACTGGTTCCCGCTCACTGGCTGAGCACGGTGCGGGCGCAACACCGAGGATTGCGATCCTGTTACCGGTCAGTAAAAAAGACAAAAAGGAAAAAAAAATAAAAATTTAAAAAAATAATAATAAAATAAATTGACTTTTTAGATTTCCTTTTAATTTGCATTCATTTTTATATTTGGGAATGTTTATAAATAAATAAACCTTTTAAATTGATATACCATTGATTTTATTTTACCCAAGGTATTTGGATAATAAAAAGCAAATTTTCAAGTTATTATTAAAACATGAACCATTCTCCTGAAATTTTTAAAAATTAAAAAAAAAAAATGTCTTTTGAATCCAGTACAATACTTCTGTACATTTATGGATTTGTGGCCTGTGGTCTAAATTATGGACATTGTCAACCAACCCCAAAGCTTAATTATATTTTAGTAGCTGCTTAATAAAAGATATTAAACTATTCGTATTGCATTTATCTTCTTTAGAATTGATCTTGTTCACTACTAATCTTAAACAGCTGTGTGAAGTATTTTAGGATTCTCAGGGAAAAGTAGCAAATGCAAAACTATGTTAAGTGCAGAGAGAAAAAGTAGGTTCCCGTCTCTGAACATGAAGGAGATACCCTTACCTGTTTCCAAGATCAAACCAAAGACTGTAATCACATGGTTCTTAATTTTAGCACTGGTAGTGGCAACAGAGGACTTTAAACAATTTCAACTGCCTCATTTTGAGTCACTTGAAAAATTGAGTTGATTTGAGAGAAAAAGGAATAATAAAAAAGAAAAGTGGGGAAAGAAAAGTAGATAATAACAGGGCAGGAGAGAGAAAAAGTAAAAGAAGAGAGGGAGGGAAAGCAGCTGTTAGAATAAATTCTTTATATTTGAACAACATAGAAAATTGGAATGACTTGCTGATTAGTATAATTAAAAACATGGAGAGAGACAAATTTCTGCCAGGACAGCATCTGGATTAAATACTTCATAAGGAAAAACATAATTCACCAGAAGATTTTCTCTTTTGTAATAACTTGATAGACATTTTAGTGCCTAGTAGCCACAAAAAGATAGGTTTGACAAAGAACAGCAATCAGAAGCTACTTATTCCCTCATCATTGACCAGAGAGGAAAGGACATATCTTTTAAGGATATGTAGATAAGTAATTAATGAAATTGACAAGTTGAAGACAATTTTCTGGTTCTTGTTTTAATAACAACTTAACTTTCACTTTTACAACCCAGTGATGCCAGGTAAAATGAAACCAGTGGACAAAGAATAAATCAGGACAGGACTTGTTTGCTTTTATATTTGAACAATATCTAGGAAGATGCTTCATCTTTATCCTGCACCTGTTTCTAACTGTTGCCTTCATGCCACACTTGAATTTATTTTTAGATTATTCACTTATTAATTTTTAAAATGTATAATAAATCATGCATAGCAAAAGTTTTATTCTGCAGACATGATACTCTCATTTTTATATTTTACTCAGTCACAGCTTAGAGAAGCTGTGTAACATTCCCCAAGAGAATGATTCTTTTGATTTTCAAACAGTTCTTCCAGTGATTTTTCCTCTCTTCAACAGTTAGTCTCCTGTGGTAAACTGTTAAATAATCATCCCCAGTAGATCAAACCTCCTGGTATTCATGCTCTTGTAGAGTCTCCTATCACAGTGACTCTGGGCTTTGCCATATGACCTGCTCTGGTCAATGGGACATCAGCAAATGTGACACATCCAGAAACTTAAGTACTTGCACATTTGAGCCTTGCCCTTTTGATATGCTATTGATTGCCCTGTTAAGAAGCCTGATTTAGTCTTTGTCACATGGAAGACCACATGGAAAGAGAGGCCCATCCCCTAGCTGCCCATCAAAGGATTTCAGCCACTTAAGTGATTATTTACTCAGGGTGATTATTTACTCAGCAATAGATAATCATCACACCTCCTATAAATAAATACAGCAGAGATAAATGGGGGGGTAGGGAAGGCTGCCTTGATTCAAATGACCAGCTGCCTGTAAAAGTGAGAAGGCAACCTGTTTAGACAAGAGACGGCCAACAAAATAGGGTCTGTGATTGACCCCAAGTGTGGAAGGTACTATTAAGATATCCACCCAACACCCATTGTCCCCACTTCTTTCTTGCTAACAGAACCCTGATTTTGTTTGTTTATAAAATGGCCAAGTACATTAGGGAATGCTAAGTCCCTGAAAACTCCAAGAGGTGAATCTTGATTAACTTAAGTTAGTTATGGTAGTTCCTTTGGTTTGTAATTGGTAAAGGAATGAGCATATGAGACAATTATGGCCAAAAAAAAAATGAGAGCAAGGTTTTTGAAGGTACATGGGAAAAGTTTATCTTAAAAAGGAGTGTCCAAAAGGAAGCAGTTCCTGTTATTTCTGTCTTTGAGCATTATGTGAGGATGAGATTCCTAGAATAGCGGGAATCAATCATGAGAGTACAAACTTAATGACAGAAACCAACATGCTATAGAGGCCAGACACTTGTCATTGAGCCATTCTGAGCTATTGAATATAATCAAGCTTAGAGCAGTTATACCTTTAGATAAATAAGTAATGTGTCAGGTGATAAGTGCTATGAGGAAAAATAAAGCAAAGTAAATCCTGAGAGACTAAAGGAAGAAGGTGCTATTTAATTTGGGATGGCTAAGAAAGGTCTCTCTGATATGTAATATTTGAGACTCAAAGGAAGTGAGGGAGAAGGCCATGTAAGATATTTGGGATAGGCGTAAAGATGGAAGTGTGCCTAGTAGAATCAAAGTTTATCAAGGAAGCCAATGTGATTGGAACAGAGTGTGTTAAGGAAAGAGTGATAGAAAATGAGAGTAGAGACAGAATAATGGGGCCTATTCATGTAGGACCTTCCAAACCATTTTAATGAAGGTGGATTTTACTCCAGTGATATAGGAATCATTATAAGGTTTGAACATGGGTGTGACACAATTGTAATTTTATTTTGGGAGGATCATACTAGCTGCAATATGGACAATAAGCTAAGGGGGACATAGGTGGAATAATAAAATCCAGGAGAGAGAGGGTGGTGGCTTGGGCCAGGATGGTGGTGGTGGTGATAAGAGGTAAACTTCTGGAGATGTTTCTGAGGCACAGCCAGCAAGATTTCTTGATGGATTGGGTTGGGACATGAAATAAAGAGGAATCAAGGGTGACTCCTAGGTTTGGGGCATAAACAAATTGTTAGATATGGCTTTGTCACTTACTAAGATGAAAATGAATGAAGGGGCAGCAAGTTTGGGGAGAAAAGCAAGAATTCATATTAAATTTGAAATGACTGTTATATATTCAAGTGGAGAAAAAGTTAAGTAGGAAGTTGGAATGCATAAATTTAGAATTCAGAGGAACAGTCAGTCTAGAGATGTAAAGTGGGGAGTCATCAGTACGAAGTATGTATTTAAAGCCACGATAATGGATGAGATCACTAAAAGAATGAATACATATAGAGATCAAAAAATCCAAGGACTGACCCCTGGGGCACTTCAGCTTTTAGAAGTCAGAGAGGTGAAGAGGAACTGGCAAAGACAGAAGGAGCAACCAGTGAGGTAGGAGAACTAAAGGAGTAGTGACCTGGAAATCAAGTGAAGTTTCTAGAAAGAGGAAATGATGATCTCTATCAAATACTGCTGAAAGGTCATGTAAGAAGAGAATTTAAGAGTTGACCACTAGATGTGGCAACACAGTGGTCCATAAGCATGGGCAGAGGAAATTTCCATTGGGTGATGGGCATGAAATCTGATACGGGCTGGCTGGTTAGGTCATTTAGTTAGAGTATGGTGTTTTAACACCAAAGTCAAGGTTTCAGATCCCCATATCAGCCAGCCATCAAAAAAAAAAAAGAGGGAAAAAAGTCTGATAGGAGCGGAGTCAAAAGAGAATGGGAGAAGAAAAAGTAGGGACAGTGACTATAGGTTGCTTTTCAAATGAGTTTTTCTATAAGGGGGAATAAAAGGGGAATATGGGATTGAGTTTTTAAAGGTTGGCAGATATTACACCAGGCTTGTGAGATGATGGCAATGTTTCACAAAAGAGAAAAATATTGATGGTGCAAGAGACAGAAGGGGACAACTACTGAGTTCATTGAAAGGTAAATCAGGATGGTTGATAACATATTCCTAAAAAGTTCTGGAATATTGGGAAATGACCTCAGCAATTCAATTCCTAATACTATTCCTCCTCACCTCTCATCAAATCACAAAACCAAGAAAGACTTAATAGTCATCTAGTCCAACCCTCTTCATTTCATAAGAGGAAACTGAGGCATCGAAGGTTGGCCCTAGACCATACAACCGGTGAGAGGTGCAGCCTGCCCTTTCTACCTCACCAGGCTTCTTTTGTGGTAGTTTAAAAGAAAGGAGGTGAGAGAAGAAGCAATATCTCCTTTTCATCCTGGTCCTCTCATGCCTACTCTTGGAAGTTGAAGGGATTGACTCTGTCCCTAACAGTTGCCTGCTGCAGGCAGAAAGGCTGTCCTGTGTACCATTCCCAGCATGGTCACCAGTTCCCCTATACCAGCAGCATTGGGTGCCAGTCAATTTGTGTGTGAACCAGGATTTAAAACAGCTTTTAGATGCAAGTGTCTAAAAAACTTTGATTCTGGGGCCTGAAACCACAATAGCATAGTCTAGGTTTAACTGATCACCTCCTTTAGGCAACCATTATTTTTTCTCCCAAGCCTAGCTGAACTCCCATCTTTTAACATAACCCTACCAAACACCACCACATCCTAGTTACTAGGCAAGTCCTAAGAGCCATTTGTATTGCAACTCATGAAGCCAAGTATTTCAGAACCAGAGGGACATCTAGATGCTCCAAGTCTGAACCTTCAGATACTTATTAAAAACTCAAGTAGATATAAATAAGATATAAGTCAAGTGAAATAAATATGACCTTTTACATTGTTCAATTAAAATATATCCCAAAGGACATCTTAATCTGATACTGATACCAGAACAGGTGAACATCTGAAAGATACAGGTTCTTGCTTCTGTTCCTCTCCTTGCTCTTCTAGTCTAGTCATATTTGAGCTTCCTTGGCCTCAATATTTTATGGCCCAACAAAAGAGAGATATTTCTCTTTCATTAAAACAAATAAATTATACCCCCAAAATGGGGAAAACCTACAAAGTTACTTTAAAGTTATCAAACAGCAGGCATAAATTCAGGACAGATTTTTATTTCTAATAATATCCCTCTGTAGAAATGGCTTATGGATAAAGATTTTGGTGTGTTTAAGGGCAAAACAATTTAAAGGCTTCACTTGAGAGCAACCAAAACTTTTAAAGGGTTATAAAAAACAACAAAATATTTATTTAATAATGAGAAGAATGAAGATGCAGGCTACATTTTCTTACATTTTACTCCATTTTAAGCAACCATAGCTGTTCAGCCACCTAAGACATCCATTGAAGTATTTTTTTTAAATTATTGATATTGGTTGAATGCTGCATAGCATTGCCCTCAGGTTTCTAATTTTTATTGTTTTAGATGACAGTGGAGAATTAATTAGATTCCATAGAATATTTACAAGGAAATAAAGTAAATTCAATATGTGCTGACCACTAAAGCCATTCCTATGTCTTTTCAGTCTATGCACCAAAGAACAAGTTTTCAGGCCTTCCTGTTAATAGAATGGAAGGCCAGGGAGATAACATATGGGGGGACCCTAAATCTCGTTTTGACTTCAGGAAGAAAATTACACCCTCTTCCAAGTTGGAAAGAATTTGTCAACTAAGGATGGTTATAATTTATTCAACTTTCTAACTTCTACCTTTTTATTATTGGTACCCAAGGCAATAAACATGAAAGTTAAGGTTAAGAACATGTCCCCTTTTCATATTACCAAGTCAATTTAAGACCAAGAATGTTTAGATCTGACAAGCTGCTTTCATTTTAAAAAAATATATTTGTATAAAAATGGTGCTAGTCTGAGGAGAAAAGAAGACATTTTGCTCTCAGCATCATAAACTTATTCTTTCCTAATCACATTCTGAATTAGGCTGTATTTTATACCTTGATTGGTAAAATTGTTTTATCAAAGAGGGGAAGATCAAGGAAAGTTTGTCTGAATACAAGATTTTAAAAGAGCCGATACTTCAACCATTAAAAAGTCATGTAGTTAAGGAAACTTTTTAAGCCTAGATGGTTAGGCCTGCACATCAAAGAATAAAGAAATGTTGGGTGTTTATTTGCATAATTCCACAACATTTTCTGTAACCTAAGTGTGAGATGTGGGTATTTTGTTTTGCTTCCTCCTCTTGCACATTGAGGATTGAAATAGGAGGGGAAATTGGGGTAGAGGATAAGAAAAAGGGACCCGTTTTCAACAGGTGTTTTAATCCGTCTTTTTAATTAATGTTTTGCCTCCTGGGCTTGCCTCCTTACTTTTAAGCATTGTTTGGTCTTTTAAAAACTGTTTGGAAACTTGTAACGACATTACAACTTTACCTCCTTTTCAGAAAATAAATGCAAACAATCGATTCTACATTCTGGAGACACTAAGTGACACAACTAATGCTGAAATTTCAAAAAGATTTCTCTTAATGGAGCAATGCAATTAGTCGGGTTTACCAATGATTAAATGGGTCATCTAAGACAAAAAAAAAAAAAAAAATGACTGCTCGGGGCATTAGATTTCACTTCATTCCATTAAAGTGACGCCCAAGTTCAGAAAGCTACACACGATGCGCCCTTTGACGAACACAGAAGGAATGAAGTGTGAGACTCCATCAGTTCGCAGGTTTGGTTCTTGAGGCCCCTTGCAAAATCGTCTGACCTCGGGCGTCGGCGCAAACGCAGACCGCGAGGAAGCCCAGATAGCGAGAGGAGCACGCGGGATCTCAGCGGGCCCTCACGAGGCCCTTACCGTGCCGCCGAGGAGGGATGTCCCAGCCGCTGCGCTAGGGGCTGCGGTGGCAGCACGCTGGGCCGGGGGAGCTCGCAGGCAGGCTCTGGTGCAGATAGGAGCGAGGCCCGGCTTCCGTTCCTATCCCTGGCGCCCCCGGGGGGGGGCCGGGGTCCCTCTCTTCTCCTCTTGGGGCTGGACGCGCTGGCCAGTCAGGCTGTTTTCCGGCTGCGGAGCCCCAACCCAGCGCCGGAACTTTGCCTTTTCTCTGTAGACGTCACACGCCGGGTGTATGCATTCGTAGGGATCGGCTTTCGTCGCTGTGGCCCTGGGACATCGCAGAAGAGGGGAAAGCTGCGCGCAGCGATTGACTTGCGCGCCTAAGTGCAGGTAGCCGCGCGCCTCAGGGGGGCTCCAAGAGCTGTCCCCGGACGGTCCCTCTTTGCACCCCTGCGGGGAGCGCCACTTACTCGGTAAGGGCAATGCGCAGTTAGCAGTGCCTTATGGTCCCCCGGCTCGCACAGCTGAAGGAAGGCTAGAGAGGAGGGCGCGAGGCAGGAGCCCGCTGTGACTGTACCAAGCTGGCATCGGACTATCCGAATCCTTGACCTGTGCTCTAACCAGTTGAGCAAACCGGCCAGCCCAAGAAGCCTTTTAAAATAATTTCATTAAATATTTTTTCTGATGATAAAGACATAAATGATAATCAAATAGAAGCAGGCGCTCACGTTGGTCTGTGAGATTTTGGTAATGGGCCTCTGGGTGTGAGCATACTTTCCTTCATTCATTTATGCATTGTTCATGCTTTCCATGAACACATATTGCGCATTTACTATGGGGCAGCTCTGCTCATGTTTGACAAGCATCATTCTAGCCCCTCCCAGACTCTTCAGATATGATCTTTCTCCAAGTTTTCAGAAGCACTGCATGGTAACTGTTCATAGACAGTTTTCAAAAGGTCGGGAGAACCTGGTGATCATGACAAAAAAAGGCATGATCACTCACAGGAAAAGGTTGTCCTATTCACTTGCACTATCCCAGGCTCAATGCCAGAGTCAGGCCCAGGTTTTGATGCTCGGAAGAAAATGGACCAACATCGAGAGCCAGGGGCACGTTAGTCACTGCCTTGAAGAAAATCAGGAAGGCTTGCAAGATGATTTTTATCATGATTGCTGTTTGTTTTGTTTTGGTTTTTATCATGATTACTTATGGTACAGGAGGAATTTCAAACCTTTTTAAAGGTTTGAATATGTAAAATCAATTCTACTTAGTCAAAAACTTAGTTAGAGCTGAACTAAACCTGTGGTCAATGTAAGTATGCATTTCCTAAGGGAAGTACAGGAAATTGATGACTGTGATTGTAAAAGATAGTGATTAGTTTCCTGTATCAACAGTGCGAAATATGATTCTGTGTATTATGAAACACTAACAAGAAAACACGCTTTGTAAAGAAAGACCTTTTGCTTTGAGACAGTTTTGTAGGTGAAAATGTTGAAATTGTCAGTTGAACTATCTGGTGAAGTCTAACACCACCCTTGAATAAAACACAAGTGACAGGAGGGTACAGACGCAATATTCCTCTTGGAAGATTAACTCTTCCTCTGCCAGTCCTCCCTCCCACCCCCATTTCGGAATTTGCCACACAACAGTGGCAGGGTTGGCAGTGTTGGGGGTTGCCAGGCGTTAGGTAACCCGGCTTCAGAACTCTTCGCTTAAGTACGGGGTGGTTGGTTGGTACGTTCCCCAGGCGTTCAAGCCAGGCAGGCCGGCGAAGGCTGACCCTGGGAACAGAGGACACCATCCTGCGGGCGGCGACGTCTGCTGCTCCTGCTCCGCGGCAGCCGCTCTCCCTCCTGCTGGCTCTCGCAGCTGTTTGGGGTTTACGGTACAGGAGGAGTTTCAAGCTTTCTCTGGATTTCGCCCGTGAGATTGGCCTCCGGGCACCGCGGGGTTTTCTGGCTCCAGCTCAACCTGAGGCTTGGAGAGGAAGCCCCACAGCAGCAGTTCGACCCTGCCCCGGCCGGTCAAGGTAAAAACACCCTGCGGGGGACCACCCGGAGCAGGCACGCTGGGGAAGGAGCCCGCGGCCACCCAGCTGTGCCTCAGCCCTCGAGGCTGCGCTCTACGCACTTCCCCGGCCTTCGACCCGAACCCACGCCTCAATCGCAGAGCGGCGTGGGTGAGATCACGGGGAATCGGTGACTTCGAGAGGAAAATTTTTGTTTCTTTTGAGGCCCCGCTGCAGTTCTGGTCCCCAGCCTGAGGCGGGGGGTATCTCGTTCCCTGGAGTCCCACAGGCCTGAGCCGCAGCTGGGCCGACGCGGTCGACAGGTGTGTGCAGCCGAACCCCGGGGCACCTGGAGGCGGCTGGGAGCCAGGGCGGAACGCCCGGGGCACGTCCGCCGGGAGGAATCATCTGGCGTTCAGCAGCTCCCGGGTCGTCGCTGGCGCTGCAGATCGACCCGCAGAGCAGGAGCCCGAGAAGCAGAACCAGGCCACTCCGGACTTCGCAGACGCGCACGCCACCCAGCGCCCGCCTGGCGCTGGTCTCAACCCAGGGTTTCTCTGTGAGGCGAGGCTGAGCTCGTCGGTTCTAGTTCTCTAGTCTGTCTCTAAAGGACGCGCAGTGTAGTCGTTACTTCGTACTCTTCGCTCCTAGAGTGATACCCGGCACAGTAAAATATTGATCTGGATCCCCATACCGGCCAGCCACTAAATAAACAGATTAGATAGATAGATAGATAGATAGATAGATAGATAGATAGATAGATAGATAGATAGATAGATAGATAGATAGATATTGGTTCTGTCATTTAACCACCTACTATGTGCCAGGCACTGATACAGCCGTGAATAACACAGACAAGACCACTGGCCTCATGAAGCTTTGATTTCCTGTTGGTTCACTGAATAAAAAAAGAATAGGGTACCAAGAGCAGCTGTAGAAGAGATGTCACCTATGGGCCACTTTCCTATTGGCCACTTCAAAAAGGGACAGAGAGAGAGAAGGGAAAGGGGAAGATTGTAAGGCATGATTGGTGAGACCTCTCACAGCTGTTAGCTCTGTGTTCTGTGGACAAATTATCTACTCTCTCATGGTGCTCAGTATATGTTTTCTTTGCCAAGGGAGGAAAGTCTGTTTTTGAGGTATAGATATAATTTGCCATTCCAGTCTCATGGAAGAGGACCCAAAAAAGGACAAAGACTTATTAAAGTAAAAAGGGGGGAATAAGGAGAAAGGGGCACTGTGCATGTAGGGGGTTAAAGTATGATGCCCTCAAATTGAGATACTTTGAGACAGAAGGAGGCAGCCTGGTCCATTGGGAGATATACAAAGGTATTTATTAACCAGGGTGACTTACATACAGGAAAGCTGGGTGCAGCAAAGAATTAGATGTCAGCAGATGAGAGCTCTCTGCAGGTTAGACAATGTGTATATAGCAAAAGCCTGTTACTAAGAATAACTTCAAGGAAACATCTTAAGAAAAATAAGTTGATAACATCATACACCAGGTATCTGGGGATTCAGGAGGTAGGGGGTCTTGTGATATTAGTGCTCAAACCACAGACATCACCTGCTATATAAATCATTCACTCCCTGAAACCTATGTTTCTTTTAGAGCTTGCCCTAAAGTTAAGTTGTAATTAGCCAGTGAAAAAGAGGAATGAGGTTAAACAGAAATCAACATGGCAGGCAGAGCACAAAATAGTATTGGTTTTTTTCACCCTCTAACAGGCACACAGACACTCCAATGATTAAAAACAAAAAGAATTCTAGGGCTAGCATCATGTCCCATTTTTCCTTAGTGAAGCATTATGAGTTTAGGTCATATGACCTTTTCTCTGTTTCTAACTTAGATCAAGGACTGCCAGTTGAAGGAATTAGAGGCTGGTTCTAGTGCAGTGGTGTTTATAACTAATTGATGAAACCAGTTACAGATATCTTTGTTTCCTCTCCACTCCCACTGCTTCACTTGACTAGCCTTAAAAAAAAATGGAATCAAAATCATAAAATAAGTACATCCAAACAATCTCACCCTGAAGTGGGAATGGCGCTACCCCAGTGCCTCTTACTTCCTCTTAAGCTACTTTAGCTTCTTGCTTTGAAAAGACCTGTTGAGCCTGGAGTAAGAGAAAAGGGAAAGAGGGTTTCTATGTTTTTTGAACAGGATGCCCCTGAGAGTTGAATCTGTAGGCAGCAAACTTTTTTCTCTTCAGCTCTAGAAAATTACTTCGTAAAAGAAACCAATTAGTTTGGGTGGAGGGGTGATGGAACCAAATGAAAAAGTCAGGAGAATAGGTTCAGGAAAGTAGGACCAAATGAGGGATTCCTGGCTTATTAGCCAGACTTATACTGGGATTTGAGCTAGGTTTACCCATAATGAAATCTGTGATTAAGAGGTTGAGCTGGGATTTCCATAGGTGTGGTTCCTCATCGAATGGGCCTCTTTAAACTTCAAGTCTGAAACTGTAAAGTCTTTATTTGTTTGACAAATCACACTTTCCAAAGAACTTCTCCATACATGGTCTCAATATTAGGAAGTAGACGCAGCATATATTGTTATTCTGATTTTAAAACTAAGACTCAGATAAGTTATGTATCCAAGGCTACATGGCTGGTTAATAGAAGAGCCCTTGTTGGCATCTGGGTCTGACACTTAGCTCAGTGTTCATCATTCCTAAACAAGGAAAAATTTAAAAAATCTAATCAATAAGCGTTCATTGAGGACCTACTACTAGCTCAATACTGTGGGAGAGCCTGTGAAAGTGTGATATTTGCTGGTCCTTAGTATGTTCAATGTTGACACATACCTGGTTTGTTCTTTCCTGGCACTAACAGTACAATACAGAAGTCGTACACACTCCAGGCACACAGAATGGTATTACTTCCTGGCTCCAGCATACTACCTATGTGGACCTGGGCATGATATTTAACGTCTTTTAGTACAAGTGTATTAGTCCATTTCTGTTGCTTATAACAAAATGCCTGGAACTGGGTAATTTATAAGAAAACAAAAATTATTTCTTATAGCTTTGGAGGCTGGGAAGTCCAAAGTCCAGGGAACACTTATGGTGAGGGCCTTCTTTGGTGGTTACTTTGGCAATGCAGGATCTCACATGGTGAGAATGGCAGAGCTGAGACAAAGACATTCTTTTTTTTTTTTTTTTTGTCTTTTGTCTTTTTCCGTGTCCGGCAACGGATCGCAACCCTCAGTGTTGCCCCCGTACCGGACCGGGGACCGGCAACGGGATTGCAACCCTCGGTGTTGCTCCCGCGCCTCGCTCAGCCAGTGAGCGGGAACCGGTCTGTATGTGGGATCCGAACCCTCGGGCGGGAGCGCCGCTGCACTTCCCAAGCGGCGCACTATCCAGTGCGCCACCGGGCCAGCCCGACAAAGACATTCTTATGTGCTCTCTTTTTAATGCCTCCAGAACCACACCCATGACTACCATTATTAATCCACTAACTATGGCTTGGTCCTCACAATCTAATCACCTCCTCAAGGCCCTACCTTTCAATTACCATAATAGGATTTCCCACTCTCAACAGTTACAGTGAGGATTGAGCTTCAATGATTTTGGGAGGCCATTCAATCCACTGCACTGTTTTTTCATGTATAAAAAGAGCATAATAATAATAATAATATGCATGTTAATAGCTTGTTAGCTATTATAAGCTGAATAGGCTTGTTAATAGGACTAAAGGAAATTTGTACATGTAACTACTATTAACTATGATAACATATCAGGTAGCAAAATTAGATTTCCCACAGATAAACCAAGAATTAAACAAGCAGCCAAATAAGGATTTCTGTATTCAATAATGTGAACTAAAAGACTGTTCAGATTAAATGTGTTTCAAATCATTACTGAATTTACAATTTATAAGGAAAGATAGCATTACATAAAATAAAATCCTAGATACAAGGTCTTATCATTACCCTACCAAATTAAAGTATTCTCTGTTACAACTCGACTGAACCATGGCTTTCAAATTAAGGAAAACCTTTAAATGATCACGTTGAAGGCCCTTCTCTTACTAGCCATCGGTGCTTGAAACTCTTACCTCCAGTGTTCTTCCTTCCTTCCTTCCTTCCTTCCTTCCTTCCTTCCTTTCACGACAGTCTTGAAGAGTACTTATCATTTGTTTTGTATAACACCCCTCAATTTGGCTTCGTCTGATGTTTTGTTCTCATGACTGTTATAGGCTTATGGCCCTTTAAGAGGAACACTGCAAGATAATGTGCTTTTTTGCATCACATCATGTCAGAAATATATACTACCAATATGACATCATCGTTGATGCTAACCTTGATCACTTTAAGGTAGTGTTTGCTAGGTGTCTCCACTATAAAGTTACTATTTTTCCCTTTCCATAATATATTCTTTGGAAGAAAAACACTGAATTCAGCCTGTACTCAAGGGGGAAGTATTAAGTTTCATCTCATGGAGGGAGAACTATCTACATATATTACTTGGAATTCTTCAGTAAAGAAGATTTATCTCTTTTTACACATTTATTTATTTATGCAATCATATATTTATATATTTATATTAGTATGGCTTCAGGTATATTCATTTTATTATTTGGGTTGTAATACTACACTGTGTTGTTGTTGTGATGGTTAATTTCATGTGTCAACTTGACTAGCCTAAGGGATGTCCAGATACCTGGTAAAACACTATTCCTAGGTGTGTCTGTGAGGGTATTTCTGGGAGAGATTAGCATTTGAATCACTAAACTGAGTAAAGAAGATTGCCTTCCCCAGTGTGGGTGGGCATTACACAATGTCTTCAGGGCTCAAACAGAACAAAAAGTTGGAGGAAAAGTAAATTTATTCTCTGTTCTGGATCTGGGACTTCGACCTTCTTCTGCCCTCAGATATTAGTGCTCCTGGTTCTTACACCTTCAGGCTTGGACTGGGACTACACCACTGGCTTTCCTAGATCTCCAACTTGCAGACAGCAGATTTTGGTATTTCTCAGCCTCTATAATCAACTGATAATCGATCCCATGCCTGTATACACACACACGTATATGTATATGTATACATGTACATATACATATATATATTAACACATATATATTTTTTCTATTGTTTCTGTTTTTCTGGAGAACCCTGACTAATATATTTGTTGTTTCTCAAATCAAATTGTTCCAGCTTAGGCTGTTCGGGTCTCTTACAATTTGATTCTTGTATCCCTTTGACATATTCCCATCCTTTTGTGGGGTTTTTTTTTGGTGGGGGGAACTTCTTTCATTACTTGCTGGTAATGTAATATGCATCAGACTCATCTTGCATTTTTCCTGCTGATCCTTAGAATCAACCATTTCTTCAAGGATCCCCAGTTCCTTTTTATTGGAGTAAGGTATTTAGAAACCAAGATTTGGGTGTGAGTATGCTCATTGCTGTTGGGTGTCACTGCCCTCACAGTGGAATAGAACTAGGCCCTCACAGTGGAATAGAACTAGGAAATATATGTATATATTCTAAACTATGTATACATGCATATCTATAATTATTCCTGCACCTATCTGTATATATGCTATGGTTTGAATATTTGTGTCCCCCCAGAATTCATATGTTGAGTCATAATCCCCAATATTATATTAAGAGGTAGGGCCTTTGGGAGATGATTAGGTCGTAAGGGCTCCATCTTCATGAATGGGATTAGTGCCCTTATAAAAGTAGCCTGAAGGAGCTTGTTCACCTTTTCTGCCATGTGAGGACATAACTAGAAGTCACCATTTCTGAAGCAGAGAGTGAGCCCTCACCAGACACTGAATCTGCTGGCACATTGGTCTTGGACTTCCCAGACTCCAGAACTGTGAGTAATAAGTATCTTTTGTTTGTAAATTACCCAGTCTAAAGTATTTTGTTATAGCAGCCAGAAATTAAACATGAGCTTATATGTATAAAACTAAACATGAGTTTATTCTTTATTCTCTTACTTTAATCTATTTCCATGGAGTTCATTCCAGCCTTCCTCCCTTGATTATTTGTAACTTCTTTATCTGACAGTGAGATACCTGGCTCTCATTATCTACTATCCAGTTAACTTATTTTTTCAACCCCAGTATAAATGTGAAACAGGTGCAGAATTAATCCATACTCCTGTGAGAAATTTATAAATTAGAGTACAGTGTTAATATACAGTTATTTTTGTCTTTAGCTTTACAGTTTCCAGTGGAGTACATTTTTTAAATCCAAATGTTTATACAGAAAGGAATCCCACAGAAAATTTTGTCCAAGGCTCCACACCCAAGCAGTGGCCTTGTTCTCTCTATCCCACTAATACCTTTATCATTTTAATGTCTTGACACATATTCTTTCACATATTTCTCCTTGCTTATATATAAATAAGCATAGGCATATAAATCTGTTGGTATGTATATTTGTTCTGCCAAAGACATTTGGTCTAGGTGTAGAGTCTGAGAAATAGTGTTTTAGAAGCACCCCAAGTAACTCTAAAGTACAGTCAAAATTAAGGACCATCAGCTGTTCTAAGCCAATCGCAGTTATTCTCATCAGGGCTGCCTCTAAGAATGCAGGGCCCCAGATAGCTTTTTTTTTTCTTTTTTTGGTGAGACCTCTATGTATATAAACAAACAAGTGAACAAAATAAATAAGGAGAGAATGAGGTAGAGTGGGAATGAAGCTGAAAGTTCATTATGTAAAGAAAAGCTGAAGAGCATAGAAACTAAAGTTACAATGATCAGAGACTATGAAGTAGACAAAAAATATACAGAATGGGGAAATAGTATAGACCAGCTGTAACAAGAAAAACAGAAGAAACACACAAAGTGAAGTATGCCTCAACTCTGGACAGTCTTCTAATTATAATTTTATTGCTAATCCATGTTTCTTTTTATAGTGAAAGGTAAATTTATGGAAGTAACTTTGCAACCAAAGTGTAATATTAATTTATGGATTTGAGTTAAGAATGAATGAAAAGAAGAAATAGAATTGGCCAATGTTCCAAGGAAGAAGAACACAGTGAAAGGAGTGAAGAGATTGTCAGTCCATAGCCAGATGCTGAGATCCCTTCTAAGCTTTTGTTTTGAAGAGAAAAGTCCATCAATGTCAGATTTCAGTCATTTGGAAAGACCACCGAGACCAATGGACTTCCCCAGGGCTTTGGGCTCTGGTCTTCATTTTTGCAGACTCAGAAACATGAGCTTCCAGCTTACCAAATCTAGTCTACCTCTTAGGTGTGAACACATGTTAATCAAGTCCATAGAAACTCATATATTGAAAACCCACTGTAAATTTATTGATTTATAAGGATACTAATAATTACCAAATTGACCAGATACTTTTGTGTTTCTGTAGGCAAATCCATTTGGGATGCTAAATTACTATTGAAAGATTGCTTGGTAGGCATAAACATTATGTCAATAGAAGTTAGTTGGAGTTAGTACTATCAAGTTATAATCACTTCTATTCTAATAACATACCTGCTGAAGAGTCTGTGAACCAGAGCGGCTGAACCATCTGAAGACAGTGTGGTAGTCAAAATAATAGTCCCTAAAGATGTCTACATCCTAATGCCCAGAACCTGTGAATATGTTATATTACATGACAAGGGTGAATTAAGATTGCAGATGGAATTAAGGTTGTGAATCAGCTGAATTTAAAATAAGATTATCCTAGATTATCTGAGTGGGCCCAATGTAGTAATCACAAGGATACTTTAAGTGTACAGGAGAGAGGTAGAAGAGTCATTGTCAGAGTGATGCAATGTGAGAAATACTCAACCAGCATTGCTGGCTTTGAAAATGGAAGGGGGCCATGATCCACGGAATGTGGGAACCTCTAGAAGCTGGAAAAGGCAAGGAAACAGATTCTTCTCTAGAGCCTTTAGAAAGGAACACAGCCTGCTAACATCTTGATTTAGCTCAGTGAGACCCATTTAGGACTTCTGACCTGCAGAACTGTAAGATAATAAATCTGTGTTGTTTTAAGCCACTAAGTGTATGGTAATTTATTACAGCAACTATGGGAAACCAATATAGAAACCCTGCTAAAGTTTGATCTTTCTGACTTCCTTTTGTAGACTTCATACATTTCCCTTCCTTGACCATCTTTTTAAAGCAAATTAATACAATGACTTGGTATAAACTTTTAGTTACAATCACAATCCTGACAGGCTTCCCCAGCTGAATCACCTTGACTGGACTTACAGCGTTCACCAATTATATGGACATTCCTTGTTCTAGGGAATCTTCTTGGAAGTGAGCCATTTCTTGGTCCAGGGAATCTTCAGACAATAGGAATGCAGGGCTCTGGCTCTAGGATTTCTTACTGATACATTTTGTACTCCTCAAAGGCCATTCCAGACTAACTGAAACCAAAAAATGAATTCTGGAATCCCTCACACTGTCTGGGGATTCTAAACCTAGGAGTGTATGGGGCTGAACAAATGTCTAATGGCTTGAGTAAGCTGGAACATTGTAAATCAACATCTTAAACTATATGATTTAGGTACTATGATTATCCCTGTTTTACAGATGGAGAAACTGAGGTTCAGAGTAGCTAAATAGTTTGAAAAAGGTTAGACCAATAGTAATTGGCAGAGCTATCATTTGAACCCAGCCAGTCTAGTTGAGAGACTAAGTTCCTAACCAGCACACCTTATGCTATAGTTTAAATATGTTCCCCAAAAGTTCATGTGTTGAATGTTCCCCAGTGCTATGGTGTTAGGTGAGACTTCATGAGGGGTGATTAGGTCATGAGACTCTGCCCTCATGAATGGATTAATGCTATTATTGCAGTAATAGGTTCATTATAAAAGAACAAGTTCAGCCTCCTCTTGCTCTTTCTCTTGCCCTCTTTTTGCCCTTCCACCACAGGATGACACAGTAATAAGGCCCTCACCAAATGCCAGTCCCTTGATCTTGGACTTCCCAGCCTCAAGAACTGTGAGCCAATAAATTTTTGTTCATTATAAATTACTCAATCTGGGCCGGCCCAGTGGCGCACTGGATAGTGCGCCGCTTGGGAAGCGCGGCGGCGCTCCCGTCCGAGGGTTCGGATCCCACATACAGACCGGTTCCTGCTCACTGGCTGAGCGAGGCGCGGGAGCAACACCGAGGCTTGCGATCCCGTTGCCGGTCCCCAGTCCGGTACGGGGGCAACACTGAGGGTTGCGATCCATTGCCGGACTTGGAAAAAAGACAAAAGACAAAAATAAATAAATAAATAAATAAATAAATAAATAAATAAATAAATAAATTACTCAATCTGAGGTATTCTGTTATATCAGCACAAAATGAATGACTAAGACACTTTATCATAATTTAGAGGTTTATTCATCTTCAACATATACAGGTATCTAGGAATTAAAATAAAGGGAAGCACAGTAAATGACCAGAGAGAGGAGAGGATGTTTTTCACAATAAATGTTATTAGTACTAAAGCAAAATAATTAACAATTTTATTAAAAATAAGAGGATAATTTTTAATAACAGTGTTTGAGAGAAGAAACTCTTACTACAAACCTGGAATAATGTGCTTACAGTAGTTTAGTCATAATAGTTTTATTGAAGCTGTCTAGGGAGAAAAGCTTATCACACTAGGAATCAGAAGAACTGGACTCTGGCTGTTTTTGCTGCTAACTAGCTAAGTGAGCTTGATGATGCCATTAAACTTCTAGGTCCTAATTTCTAAGAAATAGTTTTCATGCTGCTGGAGAAAGCATTTCTAGATGGATAAATACTTTCTTGTCCCAGGAGGATTAACATTAGCATCAAGAATTTATTGAATGCATCCCTACTTGAGAAGCACAAAGTAAACTGAAAATTGGAATAGACAATATTGATTTATTTCATTAAGTTTAAATTATGTGGGTGGTAAGGACTGCAAAATAGTACTCCTGAAATTATAAAGTTTAAAAAGTCATTAGCAAAAAGAGGCAAATCTACATGGCTTATCATCATTTTGCTTCTAGGTAAGCTAGGATAGCAAGATGTTTTAACAACCTTTGTAAATTGCCCTATTCCACCAGAGATATCCCTAAATGGAGCTAGTTTTTGGCTTAAGTCAATTTAATTCAACTTACATTTATAGAATATCCTCAAATGTGATTTACTCTGGAACTAAGGAAGCCTAAGCTCCAGGCTCCTGACTTGCATAGTTCCTGTAAGCACTGGGAGGTGCTAGGTATTTGATGTTCTCAGTGGGAAGCAGAAACAAAGCTGCAAACAAGAAGTTTTATGTAGCATTTCTGGTAAACTGCCTAAAAGAGTTCACAGAAGGGAGGCACCTGAATTTCCACGGCTCTAATAATTTGTTGTAGTTTCTTTTTGCATTCTAAGTACTCACTTTTCCAACCTAATTTTTTATTCATAATATTTTATGATATCATACTCCCCCCCCAATTATATGAGTCAGACTCAAATACCAGTATTTACTGTGCCTACTATGCAATTTGCCCTGAACCAATGGAGATAAAAAGATGAAGAAACTCCCCGTTTTGTGGGAAGAAAAAAAGAGTGCAGAATTAGATATAAAACAGAATTAAGTACTTGTCAAGGATAGAAACAAAGTGTCAGAGGAGCACATAGAATAAAACATTAATAATACTAATTTGTTGCAGTATCTTTATCTTCTAAATGATGCCAGGCTGACAAAAAGAAAACCCTGAAATAGTTGAAGAAACCCTGAATCTCTGTGAAGCAGCCTATGGCCTGGAATTTCTTAAGCTAATGCCTTTCAAAGATTTTTGACTGTGATCTTCAGTGTAACAGACAGTAGTGTTCATCAGATATACTACCTGCTCCCTACATTTTTCAGCGTCCTTTGCAGTTAAACTGGACATGTGTATATTCTGGTCAATGGGCCATGAGAGGAAGTGATTGAGTTGTTTTTCTTTCAAGGATCTTAATACTGTTTAAGAGCCTGTATGAGTCCTTTGTGCTCCCTCTAGAAAGATTTTAAGCCTGGAAGCAAAGAACATCAAGATGGAGTAATTGAAAGATAGAAGCACACTAGACCTTTGAAGATCTGGAGGACAACCACTAAGGAGAGCAAGAAGACTTTACAGGACTTTATGGGACTGACATGTGACATATAAAATACTTTTATGTTAAACTACAGAGATTGGGAGGGTGGGGTGGGGAGGTGATTCCACAATTTAGCTCAGTCTAGCTCAACCAGACTAATTCACATAGTAATACATTTCTCATCTTGACCTCATCGTGTGTGTGTGTGTGTGTGTGTGTGTGTGTGTGTGTGTGTACACACGGGAGATCTTCAAAAAGTTCATGGCGAGATCTGTATTATCTTTTAGTTCCGTTTTTCCAACGAACTTTTAAAAGTACATATATATATACACATATATATACAAATAAAATTTAAAAATAATACCCTTCTCCTTCTGACTTACCTAATATTTTCTGTTCTATTTAATTTAGGAAAATGGTTATCACACTCAATTTCACCACATCCTAATTGGTCTCCATTCTCAATGTGAAAAATACTGTCTTAAGCTGCCTCAGAACACTGTTCTTCTATGAACAACTTTCGGCTGTGTACAATTATTCTGAAAAAGAATCAGAAGTTTTACGATAAATGCAATGATACAATGATAATAGAAATGGAAAACACAGAAACATTTCATCTTGTAAAATGTATTGCATTTTTGCAGAATGTTTCTATTTGGTACACATATGTGCGTACACGTACATATATGTGCATGTGCATAACCTTTTAGATGTTCTACAAAACTGGTGGTTCTGTGGCATTAAAACACTGCTGCTCTAAAAGTTTGCGCGTCATCACGCCAATAGAACTCCATTAAGAACGCTTGATCCATGAGGTCAAAATCATCGTAATTTATTTCTCTTTCCAACCGCAGGAAAACGTGAAGTCACAAAATCTTGTACAGCACTTTATTCCAATGCCATCGTGCTGTTTTTGGAGGCCTGGAAGGTGAAATAACAAAATCCTGAACTGGGCCACTCCCCGCAGGTTATCCCCACTCAGAGAATCCAGTGCTGAAGACAGCGTACCGAGCTGCGCGGGCTCTAAGCCGGAACCGGCGCGAAGCTCTCGCGAGAGTGCCGACAGCCGCGAGCCCCGTGAGCACTAGTTCCCGTGTCCTATCTCGGCGCGCCTACCGGCCTTCTCCTCCCTGCCAGCTTCATTCGCTACCGCGGGGCGGGCCGGAACTTTTGTCCGTAGGAACGGGTTTACACCGTTGAGTGTTGCCGACCGGCGTCAAGGAGACTAGGGTGCCATCCTCTTCCTCTCACCGTCGCCGCGGCGGAGCGGAGCCAAGCTGATCTGATAGAGGAGCGAGGTTACCGGACGGGCTGGGTCTATGGTCGCTCCGCGGGCCGCTCCGCCGGCTGGTGCTTTTTTATCAGGGCAAGCTGTGTCCCATGGCAGGGAACTTTTGGCAGAGCTCCCACTAGTAAGTGATCTTTCATGGTCTCGCCTGGGGCCGGTTCTTGGGGGGCGGTGAGGACAAGGACTGCGACTCACCTGGGCCTGGATCCTGGTCCAGGTCCCGAGCGTCGGGGGTCCTCCCTGGAGGTGGCAGCGGCCGGAAACGAGGATGCGGTTTTCTGAGGCGACTCCCCTCCCCGATCCTGGGCCCAATTTGGGGGAGGGAAGGATATGTGAGCGAAAAGGTGGGGCAAGGGGTTCAGTCTCTGGATAAGAAAGGTTTAGGAATTTAATTTCGGATTCTTGGATTAGCTAGTTATGGGGGCGGGCACAGGTATGGGCAGTGTGACTCTGTTCGGGACTGTGAAACTGCCTGTTCAGGACAGTTGTGGCTTGCTTTTTGCCTGGGATTTCTTCACGGTATCGGCATCAAGGTCTTTTGTCATTCACCTTCTATCTTGAGTGGACCTAATATTATTTTGAGAAGAGGTGACTCAGGATTGTTTCTGCCTACTAGCCGCTTCCCACCACTGCTTTGTGCCTGGATGGAGTTTTATGTTGATACGGTATAGCTCAGATGCTCTCAAAATTTATCCATTTTTTTTTTGCCTGTGCCTTACATTTTGTTTAAAAAGTGTCCCCACCAATAATTTTGTTTGCCTATTTCTTTAATCTTTTTCATGAATAAGTTTTTGTTTCTGTCAGTGACCAGGGAAGAACTAGAACAATATTTAAAAAAAAAAAAAAATTTATCCCTAAATACATTTGCCTGAGTAAGCAAGAAGTTGTGTGATAGAGCTAATTGAACATTAACCAGCTTTCCACTGTGTAGTTGAAAAATGAACAGATCTTGATAAAGAAGATATCTTAGTGTAAATATTTTTTCATGTTAAAAAAGCATTAGTAAGTGTAAGTTAATTTTTGATACTGTGAATAGGATCGATTCCGACTGTTGATTCATTTTTTAGCCCTTTGAAAGAGAAAAAAACAATGAGCTTGGAAAACTTCAGGAAAGCAGGTTTTCCTCGTGCTGTAAGGTGATTCTGTGGCAATGAAATGCTATAGAAGCTTTACTGCCAATCTTATTATTTTTATTTTGCATTGTTTTCACTCACTGAAATATATGCTTGGGCAAAGTTAAAATATGGAAAGTTTAGGTAGTGGAGAAGAGATATTTTGATAAACTTTAAAAGAAGCTGAGAGAATTGACAGGTAGCTAGCTGTTGGTTGTCAGAAGTTTTTAAACTAAAAATCCAAAATCCTGCCAGTCTTTTGATAAGTGTCCTCATTATGCTTTCATTTACTCTTGGCATTATAAAAACAATTGTTTTTTTCACTTTTCAAATATAAAATTATTATAAAATGAAATGTGCTTCATGAAACTATCCTTGCCTCCCAATTCAAATTGTCTTGGAGGAAGGGGTTACTTTGCCTTACTTGCATCCCTCAAGAATCATGGAATCCCTGAACTGCAAAAGGTAACAAGTATGAAAGACAAGACAGTTCTGGAAAAACAAGACAAAACAAAAAGGCCATTGTTTTAGGTAGAGGAATTTGGTGAAAGAGGAAAACTGACATGAAATATGCAGTATTTCATGCCTCTAAGATGCACATTTTCACACTTTAACATTTCTGAAATCAGCATGGCAATTTTTTTCATGGTAACACATGAAATAATGGTGAATCTTACATGTAATCTTAAATTTGATGAAATACATTATTTATAAGCCTTCTTGGTTTATCCTCCATACAAAGTGCTGTGAGGAAAGGTTTTTAAGTATTTGTGAAATTTATCTTTTTAAAAACATAAAATGATTCAAAATTAATGATACTTTTTAAAAACAGAATGACTGTGGAGATTAAATTAATGAGTTTGTATCACAATGTTTCAGAAAGTTGAAATGGAACAAAACACATTCTCTGACCAAAATGCAGTAAAACTAGAAGGGCACTAATATTTGCTGGCTGACTGATGAATTAATGAGCAGGTAACATGAAATAAAAACTACAAAACCAAGTGTGGATACTTTATTGTATCAAAGAGGAAATTGAAAATATAGTTACATAATAGCTTAAAAATAACATAATGAGATCAACATATATGGGATGTAGCCAAAGCTGAATTTACCCGAAAATCAACATCCTGAATAACTGAGAGTAAAAATAAATCAACTGTTCTACTCAAGAATATTGAAAAGGAAGCAATGAAATAAACTAAGGAAACAGAAAGAAACACTTAATAAAGGTAACATTGATACTAATGTACGAAAAGGAAAAAATTATAAGAGCTGGTTCTTTAGTAGAGAACGTCAAAACAGTAGACTGAACTACTGCTAGTTAAATCAAGGGAAAAAGGAATGATACAGAAATAGAAAATGAGGAACAAGGAAAGTAAATAAACCCAGAGGTACTTTTGGGTTATCTTCATAGTAATACATTTGAAAGGCAAACAAATTAAGAAAATTACCAGAGAGCAACTTCTTTAAAAATGCTCGAGGCCCACATTATTTCATAGGAAAATTCTTTCCAACTTTCAGGGGGATCTGCCTTTGAAATTGTTCCAGTGCGCATTAAAAGAGGAAAACTTTCCAGTTCTCGATATGAAGGCACGATAAGGCTGATAGAAAAATCTAGTAAAGGTAGCACTTTAAAAACAGTCTCAGTTTTGAATATTGATGCAAACGTTATAAATAAAGTATTGCCAAATGGAGTCTAACATTACATTAAAAGTGGATTTTATTATACAAATACAGTCAATGTTAGGAAATCTGTTAAACAGTGAAGGCATAAAAATAACTAATAAAATTCAACATCTATTCTTGACTAAAGGTCTTACTAAAACAAATAGGATGCTTCCTTAACAAGAAAAACATACTAAAGCATCAGCAAGAGGTGTTTAATGGTGAAACATTAGGAAAATTAGGATACCTATTTAACATTTTCTAAATGTACCAGTCAATGTAATTAACAGGATAAGGAGGTATAAAAAGAATGACAGAATTATCAATCCGTGGAGATAAAAATTAATGAGAAAGTTCAATTAATTGGAAAATTATTAGAAATAGTAAAAGTTTAATAAAAGGTGACCAGTTACAAAATGCCAAAATAAAAAGCTTTCTTTTAAATGAATGATAGAAGTGTATAATTTACAATAGCAGCAGAAAATATAAAATACTCAAGAATAAAATTAAGAAATGTGTAGGACCTGTGAGAAAAAAACGTTAAAACTCTGTAGTGGAACATAGAGATTTTAATAAATTGAGTTTGAATTCTAGCATTGTAAGATGACATTTCTCCCCATATAGATCTTTAAATTTAAATTTTTCAGTCCCAAACAGAATTTTGAATGGATTTTCCTTTTAGGGACTTGACATAATGTTTCTGAAATTCAGGACTTAGAAAATTAATTGTGATGGAACAGTCAGAAATTTTCTGAAGAATAATAGCAAGGGGGTATTTTTTGTACCAGATTTTTTTTCTCCTCCATTAAAATTACATTTATTTAAAAATTTACATACAGTAAAATTCATCCTTTTTGGTCACATATACTCATGTAACTACAATCAAGATACAGAAAATAATGACTCCCTTGTGCTACCACTTTGTTGTCCAAAAGTATTCCAACTTTAACCCCTGACATCCATGATTTTTATTCCATCCCTATTGATTTGCCTTTTCCAGAAAATCACATAAATGGAGTCAAACAGTAAGAAGCCTTTTGAGTCTGGCTTCTACTTAGCAAAATACACTTAAGATTCACCCAAGTTATTGCATGTGTGGATCATTAGTTTTTCTTGCTGAATAGGATTCCATTGTATGGATATACCACAGTTTCTTTATGTACCAGTTGAAGGATAATCCTCCATTTTTATTTTCCTCTATTAGTGGTCTGTAGGTCTGGTAAAGAGCAGAGGTAAGATTTTCCACCCAACAGGAAGGAGTTCCTATTGAAAAGTCCAGCTTAGAAGTATGTCCCTGGGTGACATGTGTAAGAGGCTATACTAGGATAATTTACTTCTTATCCCTTAAACTATATTTAAACTTGGAGAATTAATCCTAAGTGGGCAGTATATCAAAGGAATAGGGTTTGTCCTGAGTATAGTCAGATGATATCCCCAGATTAGGCCTAACAAATATAAGTGAAAGTCACCCTCAGCCTATCCATTCCCACCTCCAAAAAGTTTACAGTTTGGTATATATATTTCCTAGCTTGTTTCTAAATTTATTCAGAAATATCTATATGCACATATACCATACATATATGAATGCTTTTACTTAAAAAACATATTCATATTCTATATATTTCTGCATCTTGCTTTTTAACTTAATACAAAATCTTGGACATGAGTACAGGTCAGAATATATTCATTGATATACTCCACTATTTTAGTGGCTGCATGGTATTCCACTAAGTTGATGTGCCATAGGTTATTTACCCATTTTTCTACTGATGGACATTTGGGTTATATCCAACTTCCTATTTTTGTGACAGTTTTATTAAGCTATAATTCATATACCATACAATTCACCCATTTAAGGTATACAATTCATGGTTTTTAATATATTCACAGAGTTCCGCAATCATTACTACAATCAATTTTAGAAAGTTTTCATCAGCCTCTAAAGAAACCCCATACACTTTCAGCTATTATCCCCAGCTCTTCCCATTTCTCCCCCCATACCAGATTTTAATTATTTTTCTGTGGTTTAAAACAGTATGGCATAAGAATAGGAAAAACTAATTTAAAATAGGAAATTATAAGATCCAAATATAATGATAGAATTATAAATCAGGAAATACTTTAGTGACATTTGGAGAGCCATTTGCCAAAACATTTAGCTGGTTCCCTACTTTACATTCCATACCAACACAAATTCCAGATCGATTACAAATTGAAAGAAAAAAGAAGTCTTTAAGAGTATTAGAAAATATGGGTGAATTTTTTTTTTAAATCATTTTGAATCAAGGAAGGCCTTTCCATAAATGACAAACATAAAATCAAAGTAAAAGATGGATAGATTTAAGTGATTCAGATTACTGTATTACAAATAATTAAATATTGAGAGATATTTTAACTTGGGTGAAATTTTTACTGCTTATTTGACATAAGAATTACTTATTATTCATAATATGCAGTTTTTAGAGCAGAATAATCTCTTATTCATAAGAAATGACAATTCCATTAGAAAAATATTAGAATTAACATTGTACAAAAGAAAAATTATCTCACCACTAAAAGCATGGAAAGATGTTTAACTTCAGAAGTAAACTACAAGGGAAGAAAACAGTGATATACTACTTTGCCTTTAAGTTGTAAAGTATTGAAAAGATTGACGGTATAGGAATGGAAATTGTAACTTTTTTGGAAAGCAAACTGACAGTATATGTCAAAGTTACCAGCAAAACTGACTCAGTTCTACTTCTAGGAAATTATTTCAACTATATTATTAATCAAATATGCAAGGGTGAATTACAAAGATATTCATTAAAACATTATTTGTAATAGTGAAATAATAGCCCATGTGCCTTTCAATAGGGGTTGACTAAGAAATGGTTCATTTATACCGCTGTGCAGCAGTTTAAAAGAATGCTGAATAACAAGTTCATTGATGTAAAAAGACATACCCAATGACAAAAAGAGGTTGTAGATGGGTTTTTGTTGTTGTTGTTGTTGTTTTGAGTCATGTCAATTTCACAGCTCTGGTTAAAAATAGTACACTTGGCTAGGCAGGAGGAGGAGGCTATCAGTGTAATAAATTCTTTTTTTGTCTTTTTCCGTGTCCGGCAACGGATCGCAACCCTCAGTGTCGCCACCGGACCGGGACCGGCAACGGGACCGCAACCCTCGGTGTTGCTCCCGCGCCTCGCTCAGCCAGTGAGCGGGAACCGGTCTGTATGTGGGATCCGAACCCTCGGGCGGGAGCGCTGCCGCGCTTCCCAAGCGGCGCACTATCCAGTGCGCCACCGGGCCGGCCCCAGTGTAATAAATTCTGAAGGCTGGCCCCAGTGTAATAAATTCTGAAACAGCTTTTAACATGATGGGAATTTCTGAAGTAGGTAAATTAAATACCCTAGTTACTCATGAAAAACTGAGAAAAAATATACTTCATCAAATCTGAGGCACCGTCAATTAGTGCCACACTGTTCCACTATTATTTTATGTATCACTAAAAAAGAATCAACAGGCCACCTATTAAAATACTAAAGCATCCTTGATTGTCAGATGTATCTTGATATCAGAGTCTTAGAAACAATGAAATACCGTATAAACTAGTAACAGAGAGACTGAGGAGGGAAAAGATTAGAGCAGAATTTTTTCAGGGCATATTTATGTTTATTAGTGAGATAATTCTTAATAATCATTCACATTTCAAGAAATGTGAGTAATATTGTCTTTTAAGGTTATTTTTTGTACTTTGTACTTCTCAGTATTTGAACAACCTGTTCAATCTTAGAGTGTTATTTTTCCTTTTTTTAGTTTGCAATGGATTTTGGATAAACAAGATCTGTTGAAGGAGCGCCAAAAGGACTTAAAGTTTCTCTCAGAAGAAGAGTATTGGAAATTACAAATATTTTTTACAAATGGTAAACTTTTTAAAAAAATTGTTTGAAATGGTGTATTTGGTTACCTCTGAATTTAAATGTTTTTGTATGATAATTTGTGAACTGTTTTAGTCCATACTTAACATTTTTATTTTTATGTGTTCCTTTTACAACTTATGTTCATTAGACTTTCTTTTTAGTAATCTAAGTAATATCTTCTGTGAATCTGACCTGCCACAGGCATCCAAGACTATTTGAAAGTGTTAGCTAATCTCCCTAAACCTTTATCAGGCATTATTAAACCCAGTTTAAGTTTGGCTAAAGCAAACTTTGAGGGTAAATGATTCTTTAGATTGACATCCTATGTGGTCATTCCTATCTTAGAACTTTACTTTGGAGGAAATGAGATTTAGAGTCAGAAGATCTTTACTCCGCTAGGTGGTGGCTTTGTCACATGATCTTTCTAATCCTCAGTTACTCTTTAGCAGACCTACCTCTCTGTTGTTTTGAGGATTGACATTTTTTGGTAAACTGTATGAAGTGGTATTATAATGATTTGATAGCTGTCTAATATTTTCTTTATATATTTATTAGAAAGATCATATAGAAAGCATTGAAAATATTTAGAAGATAGAGATACCATCCAACCTCCTTAATGCAAGAATCATTTTTGTTATGCGGAAATTCCTCTTTTTTTTTTTTTTTGTTATGCATATCTATTTTCTTTTTTTTTTTTTTTTTTAACAAACTTGCAAATCCTAGTACTAGATCACTGTGATCCAAGTAGAACTTTATAGTATGTGTAGGTTTTTCCCTTTGTTAAAAATGAGTATAAGTCATGATTTAACTACATGGAAGTTATTGTTCGATGCTAATATTATCGTAATGATACCAGAAGATACATTTAAAACCTTATTATTTTCCTTTTAGTCATCCAAGCATTAGGTGAACATCTTAAATTAAGACAACAAGTTATTGCCACTGCTACGGTCTATTTCAAGAGATTCTATGCCAGGTAGGGCTGTTTTATTTTGGGAATATGTTATGCCTGTTTGAAACTCTTATCTAATGTTGATGAACCATAGTATAAATGAATCATGTGTTTGCCATAGAGTTATCTTGATTTCCAGTGTGTTTTCTATATGAATTACATTTAACTTTGTTTTATTGTATTTTAGGTATTCTCTGAAAAGTATAGATCCTGTATTAATGGCTCCAACATGTGTGTTTTTGGCATCCAAAGTAGAGGTATAAAACAATTTTCTGTTCTTCATCAAAGTATGGTCAATTTATATTGTTTAATCTGTCCCAGTTTTCACATTATGTAAAGACATTAATATAGTAACTTATACAAAATATTGAAATAATACAGAATCAAGGAAATATATACATATCTTTATATATTCATTTAACAAATGCTTATATAGTACTTACTACGTATTAAGTGCTTTTGTAAGTCCTTTTACAAATGTTAACTGACTCAATCTTTTTTTTTTTTGGCGGCTGGTTAGTACAGGGATCAGAACCCTTGACCTTGATGTTGTCAGCACCACACTCTTCCAAGTGAGCTAACTGTCCAGTCCAATTTTAATAAAATGCTATGGAATTTATAATAGTAGTGTCCTGATTTTATAAATGAGGGAACTGAGGCATAGAGAGGTTAAGAACTTGCCTGAGAGCCAATATTTGAACCATGGGAGTCTAGCTCCTAATCCTATGTTCTGATTGCTTTGTGCTGCTGCCTTTAAGACATTTATTGTTTGGCAGTAAATAGTATTCAGTAAGTACTGCAGCTGTCTACCATAACCTGAGAATGTCCCTCCTTCTCACGCATATGCTTCTTGTGTCCTACTGTCTTCCCTTCCTGCCTCCTCATGATTTCCTGCCTTCCAAGCCACAGAGGAGGCAAGGATTGGGAGAGGCTATAGCTATACATAATGTAACAGGTAAAAGTTTGAGTAGTGAGGGTATTAGGTGAGGGAGAGACGAGAGATAGGAACTTACACTTGAGACTGTAATTCTGCTCAACTCACTTACCTTTTCAGTATTTTTGAGAGAGCTCACTAAAATTCATACAATAATAGCAGATATTGGCTCACTTTCATTACTAATCAATCCATGTACTCTTTAGTGTTACAGAACCTTTGCATTATGTTTCTATTGTTGGATGGTGTTTTTAGAAGAGTAATAGTAGTCTTGAATATTGAATGTGATTTTAACCTTAGCAAGCATATATTCCTTTTGGTACCCACTTTGGTTTAGTTTTGTCTTAGCCATTATTTATGCTAAAAGATCCATGACATCTTTCCCAACTATTACTTAAATAATGAGAGTTGACTCTATTAGAAATGACATTAATATTAGGAGGCAGAACAAGCTTTGTTGCTAAGTTCTTTAATGGAAAATGAAATGTTTATAAAGGCCTTTACTGTGGGTTGGCTTTCCAAATATTATCATGTAATATTTGATTTTATTTAAATATTATCATGTAATTTTTAATTTTACCTATCTTAAACCAGTATGGGAGACCAAGACAAAATCTTTGTAAACTTCTACTGTTGTAGATTTACTTGGAGATTTTAATTTGTCTTGTTTGTTAAATGTCTTTTGTTATTTAATTTACTGAGTGAAAGTTTTTGCTTTAAGAGTTTTGGATAAAGAATAATTCCCGAAAAAAAATCTGCTTTCAGATGTGATTGTAGCATTATTTATTATCTCTATGACCAAATCTTTCTATTTTGTCTGGTTATATGGAAATTATAGAGAAATTACATTTAAGAAGATGTCTCGGGCTTTTTTTTTTTTTTTTTTTTTTTTTTTTTTTTTTTTTTTTCC
>NW_007727758.1:72975-106490 GCF_000696425.1 Galeopterus variegatus | reverse complement strand
TCTTTTGTCTTTTTCCGTGTCCGGCAACGGATCGCAACCCTCAGTGTTGCCCCCGTACCGGACCTGGGACCGGCAACGGGATTGCAACCCTCGGTGTTGCTCCCGCGCCTCACTCAGCCAGTGAGCGGGAACCGGTCTGTATGTGGGATCCAAACCCTCGGGCGGGAGCGCCGCCCCGCTTTTCAAGCGGCGCACTTATCCAGTGCGCTACCGGGCCGGCCCCTCGGGCTTTTGTTTTTTATTTTCAGTTATTATAGTTAGAGGTTTACATGTAAATGTAAATATACATATACACATACATTTCCCCCACACAGGATACAGATGTAGGTTGAAGGTATTTGAATAGATAGATTTTTAGTTTTGTTTCTTTTGCTGAGTAAAGAACCAATTCCTGATTTTTCTGCTTTAAAATGAAGTGAAGCCTCTCGAAATCTTATGAAGTTAATCTGAAATTCAATGAGACAAAATATATGTAAGGTGGATTGCCTGATATATACATATATATTTTTTTTTTTTTTCAAAAGATGACTGATAAGAGCATCTTAACCCTTGACTTGGTGGTGTCAGCATCACACTCTCCCAAGTGAGTGAACCGGCCATCCCTATATAGGGAGCCGAACCCATGGCCTTGGTGCCATCAGCACCACAGTCTCCCAAGTGAGCCACGGGCTGGCCCTGATAATTTTAATTATAATGGCAGCATATTAGGTTGAAAGAGTAAATGGGAACTGACCTTGGAAGCCTTATACTATAACATTCTTGTCTCCCTGTTCCGAAAAGGATAATAACTGCATGTTCTTTCAAGTTCTTTTGGTGATATTAAAGTTTATCTTATTTAGAGATTGCACTGTTTTGTTAGTAAATGGCATGAAGTATCTATTCGTTAGTCCAGGTTCAGTTGAATTGGAAGCATACTTAACATTCTTAAAATTAAGTGTGAAATCTAAACAATACCTGGAAACTAATTTAAGTGCAGAAAAATGGCACTGTCACTTTAGGGCTTGGTTTTGAATTTGGTACCTTTTATTGATATTAAATTATAAAATTACTTAAAAATGTTTCTTAAATTGTAGTAGTTTTAAGGAAAGGTAATACATTTAGAGATTTAAGTACTTCATACCTCAAGTAGGTAGAAGATGAATAGACTATGAACATGGGAGGAGCTAGGAAATCCTCTATTTTGAATAGACTTCAGATACCCTGTGTTCACTGGGTTAATATGGTCTCATCCACTTTTCTTTCTTTAGGAATTTGGAGTAGTCTCAAATACAAGATTGATTTCTGCTGCTACTTCTGTATGTAAGTGTAAAAAGTATATCCTGCATTAAGGATGTATTCTGAAGAAAGCTCTATTAGTATACAGATATTTTTAAATTTATAAGATATATGAGAGATTAGTTGGGTTTATTAAATCTCTTAAGGATACCTTTATGACTAGTGTATTTAGCAAGAAAAAATAAAGTTAGAAAAGAAGTTTTTAAACCACTTATAGTGTTATTTCTAAGACATTATTTTTAATGTTAAAAATTGATAGTAATTATCAATCCAAAAACATCAACTCAGTGGCTCTTAATTTTATAATAAGGGTAAAGAAAAAATTTGTTTTCTAATTTTATTATAGTTTGTTGTTTCCTAATGACTAGCCTTATGTCATTCTTGTGGGTGGAGTAAACTATTTCTTTAGCAACTGTAATGTATGTCTTTGATGAAAGAACTGTGTATTTTTAAACCTCCATATTGAAAAACATTGTGCAGAAAAAAATGCTGACTCTGTGGTCAGTAGAGCTGACTTTTAGTGCCATTCTGTCTAAGTATCTGTGTTCTGTCTCTAAGGAGCTGCCTCACCTCGAGCAAGTTGTTTTATCTTTTGGCCTTAGTTCTTTATCTAAAAGGATGAGGTTTAGCTCTCCGTGAGTCATGACATTAAAGGAAAGAACATTGTAAAGTAACAATTGTAAAGTACTGCACACAAGAGTTTAACATTTTGCTATTCTCCATCTTTATAGGTTAAGCAAAAAGACATCACCTAACAAAAAATAATTTAGACTTAAAAATTATTTCTGTTTTCTACACAGAAAAGGAAGAAAGTGGCTTTTTGCATTTTAAATTTGTGAGCCAGACTGACTAATTTTTTTGGTTTTGGGTTATTCCCCTTTCTGAGAAGAGTATAATAATCTAATTCGGTCTTTTCCGTGTCATATTTTAATTCTTTTAAGGGTAGAAAATTGGTAATCAGTTTGCCAAAAAGTTTAATACACCAAATATATCATATTGATGAAGTATTGAATTGTCCTCTGGAAAAATCAAATTATTAAAAAATTGTGAAATGACTGGAAGGAATTCTTACCAGAATGTTAGCAGTGTTCATCTCTGCATAGTAGATTAAAGGTGCCTTATTTTCTTCTAATGTTAGTCTCTGTTTTCTAAACTTTTTAAAAGGTGTACATCTTTTT
The DNA here is from genome assembly GCF_000696425.1 of Galeopterus variegatus. Classification (NCBI taxonomy): domain Eukaryota; kingdom Metazoa; phylum Chordata; class Mammalia; order Dermoptera; family Cynocephalidae; genus Galeopterus; species Galeopterus variegatus. The sequence continues at coordinate 104,037 of NW_007727758.1, read as the reverse complement.
TTAATGTAAGATACCTACTACCAAGGTTTGTTTGTTTATATTTTTCATGCAAAGGCTTAAAAGTATATTCATAAGAAGTTTGGTTACCAATGAATAAGAAAATCTTATAGTAGGCTATTTATTTATTTCATAAATTGTATAGTATATTGTATAGTCCCAGACTACTTGAACTTCAAATTTTAGCTCCGCTGTTTTCTGTGTGACAGCTTAGGCAAAATACTTAACCTCTCTGTGCCTCAGTTTCCTCATCTGCAAGATGAAGATATTAATATCTCTATCATAGGGTTGTTGTGAAGATCAAATGAGTTAATATCTGTAAAGCTCTTAGAACAGTCCCTTGCTCAGTGTGTTACTTTGCTAGGGCTACAGTAATGAAGTTGCACATACTGTTTGGTTTAAACAACAGAAATTAATTTCTAGAGCCTGAGGTCCAGGATCAGGGTGTTGGTAGGTTCGGTTCTTCTGAAGCGTCTCTCCGTGGCTTGCATGTGGGCACCTTCTATGTGTTTTAACATGGCCCTTTTTCTGTGCACACATACCCCTGGTGTGTCTTCCTCTTGGTATAAGGTCAGAAGTCCTAAAGAATTAGGCCCCAGCCTATGACCTCATCTAACCTTAATTACCTCTTAAAGGCCCTCTCTCCAAATATAGTCACATTCTCAGATATTGGGAATTACGACGTCAACACTGAATTTCGGGTGGACATTGTGTAGTGTGTAATAGCAAACTTTAGTGGCTCTTATCGTCATCATCATCAACAGTAGCATTATCACTGGAAAACACTCTACCAATACAGTGGTGGAGACCAAGATAGATACAAGGAATTTAAGGACAAGAAAATAAGACATGCATATAAAAATACTAATACAGAAGGAAATAAGTGGTATAAGAGACTTACAGAAAATGCTGTGAACGTTTCGTGTGAAAAGATTGCTTATTAGATGAATCCAGAAAGGCTTAAGTAGAACTTGGTGAAGAAAGAATTTGAACCTGAGGAAATACAGGAGAAAGACAGTCTAGGAACACTGAACAGTTTGGTTAAAAATAGGGAAAGTTAATGTGTTACATTCGGTGAATGGTAAGGAAATAGTAGGAAAAAATCTTTACCTGGCTAAAGATCAGTTAATAGAGGGCCTTCAGTGCTAGGTGAAGGAGTCTACACTTTGTTCTGTTGACAGTAGTGGTACTTTTTTTTTTTTGTCCTTTTTGAGACTGGCCGCACCGCGCTCAGCCAGTGAGCACTGTGAGTGCACCGGTCATCCCTATACAGGATCCGAACCCGCGGCGGGAGCGCTGCTGCGCTCCCAGTGCCGCACTCTCCCAAGTGCGCCATGGGCTCGGCCCAGTAGTGGTACTTTTGAGAGCTTTATTTATTTTTAAACATGAGGGTGATGTTAGAATTGTGCATTAGGAAGGTGAATCAGGCAGAATTGTGTAAGATGGATTGGCAGAGAGGGTGAGTAGAAGCAGACAGACAAATTTTGAAGTTGTTCCACACTACAACATGTATGAACCTTGAGGACATTATGATAAGTGCAATAAGCCAGTCATAAAAAGACAAGTACTGTATGATTCCAGTTTTATGAGGTACGTGGGGGAATGAAATTAATAGAGGTAAAAAATAGAATGGCGGTTGTCAGGGGCAGGAGTGAGGGGGAAATGGAGAGTTATTGTTCTTGTGGGGGAGGCACATACAGAGTTTCAGTTTTGCAAAATGAAAACAGTTCTGGAGATAGATGGTAGTGTGGCTGTACAATAATGTGACTGTATTTAATATCACTGAACTATACACTTACAGATGGTTTAAGTGGTAAATTTTATGTCTGTCTTACTATAATTTAAAGAACAAACAAAAAACTGAAATACAACTGCAAACTGTTGTGAGTGCTGTCACAACAATATGCTGGAGAAATAAAAGCTAACAAGTTTATGGTGGAAAAAAATTTCTTTTGAAATTGCTTAAGTAATCCAAATGAGCACTAATGAAAGCCTAAACTAATGTATTGGCAGCCAGCAAGGAGAACAAGCAAGCCAGGTTTGAGCAGTAGAATCAACAGGACTTGTGGGGAAAAAAGTATTTAAGAAGAGTCAAAAATGATTTTTGAGGTATCATGCCTGGGTATTGGGGAGCTGAAGTTGGTTCCAGAAAAGAGAATAAGTAAACAATTAAATTTAATCTTGGACATTCTAAATATAAATGTATCAGTAGCACATTCTCTTAAAAATATGAAGCCAGTGATAGAAATTTGGAACTTGAAACAGTTTAAGAAAAAGAGTTGTATAGTATCTTGTGCTGCACAGAAAAAGGTGTGAATCGAAGAAAGAAAGAAAAAAAAACATCTTTGAGAGAACGTAGTATTATTAGATACTGTGGGGGCAGAAGTAGAAGCCAGATTGCAAGGAATTAGGAAGTGACTAGGTGCTGAGAAAAGGAGAATCTAACTATATTACAAAAATGTGAAACCTCAGTGAAGGGTGTAGGGGCGAAATGTGTTGACCTAAGTAACTTTGGAAATGTGTAGAATCTAGGCATAAGCACTGTACTCTAGTTGATGAAGTTGTCACTCTTAGGCATACAAATTACCAGTTCTGATACTGCTGTGTGTATACTGGAATTGAACAGTTATGTAAATGGGTGGTAGATATTGAGAGCCAGTTTTCTCATTGTTGGAGGGAAATATACAGAGAAGCAAGCAAGGGAGGAAGACCAGAACAGATAGTCACATATAGAAATATTTGTTGATATGTTTATATACATGGATAAATATGTGTTTTTCTTGGCTCTGGCAGCTAGGAGGGTCTATTACAAGGAATGACATTCCTGTAGCAATGAGCTCACCTGGTACCCAGATTTTCATTTCTAATACCATTGTCCAATAAAAGAAACCAGGGCTCCTTGGAGAAATAGCTGATTCTAGGACTGGGGCAGGTAATACACAGGGTGGACCTGGAGCATCTCATAGTGCCAATAGGAAAGTACTAAAAAAAGGAACAAAATCGAAAACCTGTATTGAGGGGATATGTCAAAAGGACACAGGAGCCAACTAAAAGAGCTCCCAATGGCCAAAGCTGGAAAATTTTGAGCAGCAAAATAAAAAAAAGGTAGTATTGAATTATAACCCAAAGTATAAAACAAATATCCATGAGCCCATACTGATATAAATAAATGGCTAAATAAACAAATGAGGGAGAACAGACAAATAAATCTCCCATGCAGAAGAATTCCAAATAATTTATGTAGCTACTCTGCCCTCAAGTAGGGGAAGCATTAACTCCCACTCCTAAGATGTTGGTTATGCATAGTAACTTCCTTCTAATGTGTACATTATGGAAAGGAAGGAAAAAAGAGTAACTTCACAGTAGAGAAACCCAACAAACACAATCTCAGCCAGGTGATCAAGATCACCTCAGTAATATGTACCCTTGTACATAAATAAATGTGATAAATCACATTTATAGTGTGTACCCTTGATGTGATATAATGAAAATGGTGTTTTACCTCTGGTCTTCCTTCCCAAAACCCATAGTCCCAGTCTAATCATGAGAAAAACATCAGACAAATGCTACTACAGGGGCATCCTACAAAATACTTGACTAGTACTCCTAAAAACTGTCAAACTCATCAAAAAGAAGGAAAGTCTGGAAAACTGTCGCACCCAAACAAGTCTAAGGAGACATGACAAGTGAGTGCAATGTGGTATCCTGGGTGAGATCCTGGAACAGAAAAAGGACATTAGGTAAAAATTAAGGAGATGTGAATAAACTATGGAGTTTAGTTAATATATTGATATTGATTCATTAATTGTAACAAATGCCATACTAATGTAAGATGTTATTAATAGGGGAAACTGGGTGAGGGGGTGTCTTAATCTGCTCCAACTGCTATCAGAAAATACCATAGACTGGGTGAGTTTAACAACATTTATTTCCCTTTTGGAGGCTGGGAAATCAAAGGTCAAAGTACAGTTTGAGAGGGTGGGAAATCAAAGTGCCAACCTTGATCAGTTCCTTGAAGGGCCATGATTCCTGGTAGGGGGTTGGGGGCAGGTAGAAAATTTCCTAATGTCAAGTTTAAATGGTTCTAGGTTTCAAATCTTGGTAGATGTTACTTATCTAAATTAGTTGTAGGGTACTCAATTTATAAAGCAAATCTTTTTGAAAATATAGTACATAGAATAAAATGAAATTCCTTTTAGTGTCAGTGAAGTTACTTGGGCTTTGTACAAATGGAAGGGATCACAAAACAATCCTCTAGAATCTGTCAGTAGCTGCTTGATTGAATTAAATGTTGTATTATGACTTCAATACAGTTTTCTCAGATAGTGCTTAAATGTACTGTTTAACATTTAACAAACACTCATACCATTTTGAGGAGATGGGGGATTGATGGTTAACAATGTTTTTTCTTTTGTACTTTATTAGTGACTAAAAAGAGTAGGAACTGTATGTGTGTGTGGTGTGAAAAAAGTTTTAGAGATCTTTGCACGTATATTGATGCTTTTATTTAAATATATCATTGGATAAAGAAATACCTAGTCAATATAAAAGCTTAGAAAACACAGATAAGTAAAAAATAAATCTTTAAATCTCAGAGATAACCATTTTAAATATTTTTTTGGTGTATTATCCTTCCAATATTTTATATATACATATATATTTTTAACAAACTTATATATATTTGTAAACACATATACAACGCCTATGTTCCTTCTAAGCTAAATCACTGGAGAATAAATAGAACAATACCATTCTACAGCTGGAAGGATTTGAGAGATGATAAAAGTCAGTGATTTTTTTTTCCAATTTTCAATTTTTTTTTTTTTTTTGAGTAACAGAACACTTTTTTAAATATATTAAATATAAAATTGAAGCTTTCTAATTGTAGTGTAGGTGGGGGACAAGGGCTTCTTGTCACCCAGTCTTTCCTCTCCCCTGAAAACAAAAAGAAATCTGGGTCCCTATGCCAAGAGCTCCTATTGAAAATGATTTAGGCCTACCTTCTACTATTCTACACATGTTAAAGGAATTTTGGGTTAATTAATTTTCCCATCTTCTCAGTTTAAATTGTTTTTTGTTTTCTGCAGTAAAAACTAGATTTTCATATGCCTTTCCAAAGGAATTTCCTTATAGGATGAATCATGTAAGTATATTGTATAAAATAAAACACTTGTCAAAGCTTTATATAAACTAGCTCCATTTTATATTACAATTAACTTTATAAGTCTCCCTGAAATACTACAGGAATTTAGACATTATTCTAAACTAAAGCTAAATAGCTTCAACCATTTTTTAAAATACTTCATAGTAGTGGTTATCAACCCTGGCTGCCCATTAAATCACTTTAGAACTTTTTAAATAATACAATTGTTGTATCCTCTTCAGACCAACTGAATCGGAATCTGAAAAAAAAAAAATTTCCATTGGTAGCTTTTAAAAGCTCCCAGGTGATACCAATATGCAGCTGGGGTTGAAAACTATTATAATGGAAAAGAATGAAAATTATATTTGAAAAATTATATTTTATAAGACGAATTTCTATTGACATTTTAATAGGCATGTCCTTTTTCTACCTTGCAAGGGATTTGTTCATTCTACTTAATTTGGATTTTTTAATTAAGAAGAGATAATTGCATTATTAATTTGTTCTATAGACAGTATATTGGAAAATCTGAAGTCCTTACAGGATATTTTAAGTAGAAATCAGTAACAAGAATGTTTATGAAGCTGGCTTTTCCTTATAAGGATTGAAATGCTTTATAATCATAATTACATGTATTATGTAATGGTAAAAAGTGATTTTTTTAATTGCATATTAATTCTAATATAAGCTGTATTTTCTTTGTTTAAAAAACTTTTAGTAAAAATTTATGATAAATTACTATAACATCGATATATTGTGTTTGTCTTAGCAGACTCATCTAATTTGGTTTTATGTGGACATTTAATTATTTTTTTTAACAGATATTAGAATGTGAATTTTATCTTTTAGAACTAATGGTAAGTATATTTCTTTCCTATGACTAATAGAGTAAAACTTATTAATGAAGTCAGAAATTATCTAAAGAAGTGACTTGTAGGGAGGTGCATTTTAAAACCATCCAAGTGGTATGTGCTGAAATTATAGTAGCCTAGTAATATCATTACCTGTATCCTCTCTGAAGCCTGTAAAATAATTTGTATATTCTACTTAAGATGGGAACACTTTTCTGTTCTATAGTAAGTAATTATAATAAAAGGATTATAAGCAAACAAGTCAGGGCATTAAACCACTGTAAATTATGTGCACAGTTTGTGTATGTGTGTGGTGTTATTTAAAGATAGACTATGTCTTTGGCAGAATTCTGCTCCTCTAGTTGGGAATTATGGATTTATAGGCTAATAAGAGGTTTCAGTGTGTTGCAGATGTGACACTTTGAGTCTCTAAGGGAATGAATGGATGCTGACTGACTGCCAACCGATTTACCAAGGTATATTCCAGAGAGAGCACTGCCTTCACTACTGTAGTAGAGTTTAGGGCTGCATACTGCTTGCTTAAGAGAATAAAAGGGAAGCAAGCATGAGTTAAAGAAATTCATTTTCAAATACACAATTACAAATCAGTTGGGTAATGATATCATTTTTGTGTTGTAATAAATCTGTTTTTATACCTACACATTTTTTAAACTGTTTCTAGGATTGTTGCTTGATAGTGTATCATCCTTATAGACCTTTGCTCCAGTATGTGCAGGACATGGGCCAAGAAGACATGTTGCTTCCCCTTGCATGGTAATTAGAACAGAAGTTATTAATAGTGTAACGTGTTAGATAGGAAGGTTGACAACTATATATTAAGTTCAGTAATTTTAAAGTAATTAAAATAATGCCCCAAGGTATTTTGTGTTGAGTGAAATATCTGTTGGTTAAATTTTAATAACTGTAGTGGTATATATGCTAAAATGATAAGTATCTTAAATTATGTTTGATAAATAACATCTGTTAAATTTTGATTTTGCATGGAAAAACAGTCTGTTTAGATAAAAATCAAGACTGAAGTTATCTTTAAAATAATCAATACTTTTTGATAGTGTTCAACATATGTATAAATTCACTGTGTAACTTGTTTTTTAATCTGATTTTCGAAAAATTAGAAAAATGTGTTTCATATTATAATTGTGAGGTTTTGGAATTTTAAATATATTTAGCTGTAATTTTATTCATTAATGTATGCTTATTCATTATCACATTCCTGTATGCATCCTTTTGCCTTGATGTTTTCACCTTTATAGGTGTGCTTCAGTAATATAAAAGGGAAATAAATGTGTACAAAGATGGGAAATCTGGCCCTTTCTGGGAGGAAATGTTCAATCAGATGAGGTAGTTCTGTTTTCAGTAATAATATGATTTACCTTTCTATAGGAGGATAGTGAATGATACCTACAGAACGGATCTTTGCCTACTGTATCCTCCTTTCATGATAGCTTTAGGTATGTAAGCGTGGTGTACCTTTGTTAAGTTGTTGTAAACCTATTTAGGTCATCCTAAAATAAATTTCACTCTATTGTACTTTATGTTTTTATGTTCCATGAAGTAATAGACTAATCCTTGCATGTGAACTTTCAATAATATGATCTACAACTGTCACAAATCAGGATTATTGTCCCCCCACCCCTCTTTTTTGGTAAGTTTTTTTAAAACTCATTTAAAATAATTTAAGTCAGTGTCTGAATGGAGAACATTTTTGTTGGTTTAGTTGGAAAAGTTCAGAATTAAGCCTGCTAATATTTGTTGTAACTTATATAAAATAATGGCCTTTCATTTCCTGAGCCCATTAAGTACTCAGAGGTTGAGTAAAGGAACATCTCTGTTCCTTAATGCCTTGCAGGAGGGAGAAGTTAGCTCCCATTCTACTTTCTGTGGAAGGCAGTGCTGTAATGGGTTAGAACATAGTCTTTGGAGTCCGTTCTAGGTTTAAATTTTGCTTCCTTTACTATTGTGGGGAAATTACCTAACCTTTCTGAGTTTGTTTCCTTAATTGTAAAATGGGGGGTGGGGGCTAATAACTTCATATAGAGTCATTTCAAGAATTAAATGAGATAGCTTATAGAGCACCAAATAATGCCTGCTGGATACTAGGCACTTGTTCATTTGTTTCTTTTCCTTCTGTTGATTTCTATAATTCCATCTTCTTGATTTTTCCCCCTCTTCTTTTTCCAGTCTTAACTTTTCATCGGTTTCTCTTTTTTCAGTTATTCTTTAAATGTTGATGTTTCTCAGCATTCTTTTCTCATCAGGGGTGGTAAATAGGTTATACTTATACTCCTCTAGTACCAGTTGCTCCCTGAGCACTGGATCTGGAAGGATTCTGAAGTGGCGTCTGGTTCAGTGGGCAGGAATGCTGGGATCTGCATAGGTTAAACAGAAACAGGAATAGGACATGTGCCACACCCTCATCATCCCTGCTGTCTCTGTTCTTCCCGGGTGGTCTCACGAGGCTCCTGCTGTGTACTGTAGCTCATGTGCTGAAACATTTCAATTTATTTAGCCAAGATGTTGCTCTTGAGCAGTTCTTTATATCTATCATCCTTTTATGTAGCTCCACTTGGCACGTCACCAGCACCTTAGACTCATGGTCAGGACTAAGCTTATTATCTTTCCCCAAAATATATTCTTCCTTTTAATGTCTTTGCTAGCTTGGTGAAGCACTAGTTCGTTAAACTAGTTGGAAACCTGGCAGTTAGGCTCTTTCATCTCCTTCAATACTTACATCTAGTTGTTTACCAGTACGTTCTGTGCCTTCCTCTCAAGTGTCTGTCCCTTCTTGTAATCTCATAGCCATCTTCTCATTTCTACCCAGCTTACCACAGCATTCTCCTAACTAGCTAATTGGCATCCAGCATCCCTGTACTTAGAGAGCCAGTCTGTCCTCCACACTGATGAGCTAGGCTAGTGGTTCTAAACTGGGGATAATTTTGCCCCCCAGGGGACATTTGGCAGTATCTGGAAATGGTTTGGGTTGTCACAGCTGGGGTGGGATGCTAATGGCATCTACTGGGTAGAAGCCAGGGATGTTGAAAAGCATCCTATAGTGCACAAGACAGCCTCAAAAGAATTTTTCAGCCCAGAATGTCAGTAGTGCCAAAGCTGAGAAACCTTGAGCTAGAATGAGCTTTTAAAATGTAGAATGTCTTACAATTAAACCTTTCAGTGTTCCTCCTAATTGCAGGATAACATCTGCAGTCTCATTTTACCATTTATATATATGCCTTTCTCTCCTCCCACTCTTACCTTGTCTTAAGACTTGGCTCAGATATCACCTCTTTAGTGACACCCGCCACCCTCCCCTCCCCACATCACCTTAGTCTGGGTTTAGAATGCCTCCTTCATAATTTACTGTATATGCCCCTGTCGTGGCATTTTTCCATTGTATTTTAATTACCTGTTTGATAAAAGCTGAAATGATAAATTTTAGTCCATTGGCCTCTTAACCCTTTCTGGACCTAAGCCCTACTTTGTGGCTTCATTTGACTTGGAGTAACCGGTATGTCAGTTCACATTTGAGTCGATGTTTATTTAGAATGTCATCCTAAGCAAAGTCGTAAGGGTATCCAGACAAGGGAATATAATTCTTAATAAGCTGGGGTAGAATCAGGCTGTTCAGTAGGAATTGTTTCAGGCAAAACTGTGATGTAGATTGTTGTCTTTGTATTTTTTTACTATCTTTGTTAGCTTGTATTGTATATATCATATACAATGCATTACATTTTTTCTAACCTCTATTTGATTATAACAGTGAATTCTGTACCAGTGTGCTCAGTCCTTACATTCTTGATAATGTGCTAATAACTTCAAAAAGAAAAAAAAATTGCTTTTAAATTGAAATATCAAAACATAGTCAACATGGTTAAAATTTATCAGCGTATTGATTGCTGTTTGTTTTTTGTCACTCTGAATTCTGGGTGCAGTTTGATTCTACTTTTTACTGGTTTTCAGGGTTGACTTCCTTGTTTTAATCTCCTCACTGAATTCTTCTTCCTCTCTAACATGGCCTCTCAAGGCAACTGCACCTTGACTAACATATAGTGAGTTGCAGATGTCAAGAACCTAATATAGTATAGTAGTTTTTTTTCTATCTATATCAGATTAAGTTGATCAGATGGTCAGTGGTAACCATTATATGCAGCTATATAATTTTGTAATATCTTTAGTTCTAAGGCCACGCATTCCATGTTTGTAGTTAAACATTGGCAATTGTCTTTCATTTTCTTTCCAGCTTGCTTACATGTAGCCTGTGTTGTACAGCAGAAAGATGCCAGACAGTGGTTTGCTGAGCTTTCTGTGGATATGGAGAAGGTATTCTTTAAAATTCCTGTAGTTGAATATAAACTTGAACAATTAAAAATCAATGTCATATTTACTTATCATCAGCCTAAAATCTTATGATGTCCACCAAGCTAGGAAGATTATTGGTATTAAAAAATATAAAGAAACGTGTGTTTGGTGGGGAGACTTGATGATGACTAAGTTATACTTCTCTTTTCAGCTTAGGGTCAAACAGAGTGGTAATCTTTTGGTTTGATTGGTTGCAAAGTAGCCTCTATGTGCCAGGATTATTTTAAAAGCTACCTAGTGACCACTGAATACTATTGTGAACTTCTGTAACATAGTCTATCTCCTCGTGAAGTGGTGTTTGTTGTCTACCTTTTCTGTACAAATGTTAAAAGCATTAAAATTAGTCCAAGGTGAGGTCTACTCAGGTAGGGAAGAAAGGGCTAATTTGGAAGCTAGATGTGACAGATTTATAGCTATCAGTTTTTGAGTACTTTAACTTATGTGTAGAGTAGTTAACAGAATCAAAATGTGTTGTGTGTAGTATGTCCCATTAAACTGTTTGAAACAGTTGTTATTAGAGGAATGTGCTCTATAGTGGCATATTCCTTCATGATTAGAATCTTTCTTCCTAGTACCTCACTATTTTGTTTTGATTTAAGATGTCATCAGATAGAAAGAAATCAACTGCAGAGATGGATAAGGATAACCGGGCATAAATGTTGAAAGATGAGTGGCTAGGAGGAAAAGCGCAACAGCAGTATGGCGAAAAATAGTCCTTTCAGATTTCTCAGGACTGGGGCTAGCTGGTTGCTCAGTTGATTAGAAAATGGTAATATAACACCAAGGTCAAGGATTTGGATCCCCTTACCAGCCAGCCACCAAAAAAAAAAAAAAAAAAAAAAAAATTTCTCAGGCTTGTCTAATCTAACCTGAATACTTAAGGACAGAGACTATCTTTTTAACTGTTTTCTGAGGGATGCCCAGTATGTGATGCCTGTTCTTTTTTTTTTTGCTAACAGATACAGTGAATTTTTTTTTTTAATTTTTATTTTGTCAATATACAATGTATATGATTATTATGCCTGTTCTTTATATAGTAAATGTTGCTTGTTTTTGCCACTGAGAACTTTTCAAATATTTTCTTCTAGATTTTGGAAATAATCAGGGTTATTTTAAAATTATATGAGCAGTGGAAGAATTTTGATGAAAGAAAAGAGATGGCAACTATTCTTAGTAAGATGCCGAAACCAAAACCACCTCCAAACAGGTACTTTGTATATTTTAATAATTGATTTCATTTAATTATATATCATACTCATTTATCATACTTTTTCTTAGATTATGTTGTTTTGTATATTTTTCTTAAAATTTTTTCCAAAACTTCATGATTCATGTCAATTTTTTTATTTTTTTTTAATTTGTGACGATAGATTGAAAATGTCTTATTCTAAAAAAATACATTAATCTGATCATCTATTTAGTAACTTTTCCTAATACAGTGGAGGTCTATTACAGGTATCCCTCAACATATGGCCACATACTGTACATAAATTCAAAAAGAACTAGGCGTAAATTCATCTGAAATTCAGGGATAAAGAATTCTGTAGTAGTTCCATGTCAGTTTGACTCAGTTTGATTCTGTGTCATCTTTTTTTTTTTTCTTTTTTCACTTCTAGCTGTTATCCTGTTTTGTAAATTTCAGTAGCAGTTTTCAGAAATTTTGATGAATGATCTGATATTGTAAAAATAAAGAATTTTGGCTTTTAGGTGACCCTAAGATGCACAGCACACAATATAATTTTGCTAAATATTTATCAGCTGTGCTAAGAGGTTTTTTTGTTGTTGTTCTGTTTTTAAATAGGATCTGTTCATTTAGTTCAGTGGTTCTCAGCCCTCACTGTATATCAGATCATTTGGGGTAGGGAAAAAAAAAAGAGAAGTAGCATTTCAGAAGGAAAATAAAGAAATGCTCTCTATTTTAATCACTTATCTAGAAAAATAATTATATAATGTGAAGATAGATTTATAGATTGCTGATAATGTTACAGTTTGGAAAAAGTTAATACTTGACTTATACAAGGTGCTGTTTAAGGCAGTCATTCAAACAGCTACCTTTGGATGCATTTTTTGCAGAAATTCCCTGAGTGATTCTCCACTAGTGGCAGGGCCTGAAGCTGCAAGATGATGGTGGACAAGATAAGGCAATGATCCTATTGCCACGATTACTGGTATTTTCAGTTTTAGTTATTTTTATTTTAAATATTCAGCATTCTAGGACACCACCATATTTCTTTCTGACTTATAAAGGTTTGCTGTATTTACATATGATTTTACCATGCTTTAGGACAATAGTTATTTTTGTTGTTGTTGAAGAACACTTCTTGATTTTTGTAAGTAGTAGGAATAAGATTTTATATGTAAGATTTAATTTTATAGGAAATAAACTTGTTTAGAAGAAGCTGTAATCTCTATGTTGAGTGATACCTGTAATAACAAGGAAATCCCCATACCCTAATTTAAATTTTTTGAGCATATATGGACAGTAACTTCCAAAATGCTTATTATGGGTGAGGGCACAAAGTTACATAAGAATAAAAGTTTTAAAACCAAATGTTAGTCTTCTGGACTTTAATTTTTCCACACTTGTGTCTTACAATCAGGAATGTCTTTGTTTTGTAGAGTTCTGCTACAGAATAACAAACTTTAAAAATTAGTAGACTTATCAGGGTGTTGAAAATGAATCTTTTAATTAGTATAAAATCTTTTTCTTCCCCATTGAACAGTGAAGGAGAGCAGGGTCCAAATGGAAGTCAGAATTCTAGCTACAGCCAATCTTAAAACATTCCGAAGAATTCCATAGCGGACCACTTGGAAGTAAACCATTGGACAGATTTCAGTAATGTCTTCAATGGAACACAAATGAAAATGAATAGCTTGTTTCTGTCAAGCATATTGGGAAGTGATTTTATTTTTGCAAAATAAGTTTTTCCTTACCTAGTTTGATTCTAGTACATAATTGATTAAAATCTCTTGATTATAAAAGTTTGAAAAGGTTCTAAGGGGACCTACAGACAGACATACATGGACATTTCAAAATTAATAACTTTTGATTAGTATATTTCTTAATTTGGATAATAGAAATTATAACTTTTTATTAAGCCAGGAAACATGAAGCACCATTTGTTAAAATTCTCTTTGGTCATTGAGGGACCAAAAAAGGACAGAAAAAGTCAATATATGAGGGGTTTATTTACCTCTATAAGTTTAACTTTAAAACTGTATTTAAGGAATCAAGTCTTACAAAATCCTATAAGATTTTGGTAATGATGTTGATAATTTCAGGGAAATTAATCAAGTACCTATTGATTTAAAAGTGTATTTTATTCAATACTTTTGGTATCTTGCCATGGAAGATACTAGCCCAGACTAGCAGAAAAGTGCAATATGTATAGCATACTTTGACATTTTAAAAGTTATATTAATTTTGTAATTTGAAATGCTGGGCAAACTTTAAAAAAAAATCCTACGTGAAGTTATTTGCAATTAATATACAGTTAATCAGGCATTTTGAAAGCTTAATTGGATAAAACCACCATAATAAAATTGAAATTTGTAACATTTTAATATTAATTTTTATTCTACTGTGAAAAAGGTTTTTATAAGATATACACACCCTAGTTTAATTTTGTGTCATAGTGTGGATTTGCAAATTTCTAATTTATCCTGAGCCAGGAACACAATCAGGTTTCAGGCCAGTTGATACTGGCTGTTCTTAATTCTCATGTAAGTATAGGACTTCAGACTAAATGTTATGTCAGTGGGACTGTGCTGTCTGTGGAACTTAAAAAATTAATCATTTTCTTCAGACTTGAAGGAGGGTGACAAATAAAATTTGGAGTCATAGGATATTGATGTATAATTTAAGGATTAAAATTTTTTTATAAATCAATTGTGAACAATGGGTTATTAAATTAAATGTTGACTTCCTAGTATAAAACTGCAAGAATAAAAGTAAGTTCTCCAGCTATACTGACTAGTGTCTTGAGTTTACCTTTTTGAATTTGTCTTATGTTGTTTTTTGAGAATCCTACTTCCTTTAGATAAGTAGTAAATTAAAGCCTACTATAGTCTGCCAAGGGGGTAATCTCAAATGGTTTATAAACAGACTTTAAATAGAGTCCTGCTTTCTATGGAGAGTTTCAGATGAGCTAGAAAGAGAGGTTATGTATAAAGTTAGTACCAATGACAAATATAGGTCTCCTAGGCTTATGACAGGATAAGAAATAAGAAAAGCTCTCCTTAGGTCTGAAAGAATTAATGTTGGGCTTGGGTCGGATAGGCAGAGTGATTATATGTCACAATCATTAATTTAACTGTAAGTTTTCCTTTAAGCTTACCTATAGTCTTTTTAAATTTTTTTTTAAAATTAATAGATATGTCTCATAATTTTGTTTTCAAACTCTTATTGTGGAAAATTTAAAACAACATATCTAAGAGATGATAACATAATATAATGAACTTCCATGTTACCTATCACCCAGCTTCAGCAATTATCAATTCATGGCCAATTTCATTTCATATAAACTCCCACTTACATCCTCCAACTTGCATATTATTTTGAAGCAAATCCCAGACATCATATCATTTTATCCATAAATATTTTCGGTATGTATTCTGAAGAGATTGTGGCTCTTTAAAAAACTTTATAGTTTTTTAAAAAAACTATGAAAGTATTACTTTTACAGTAATACTTTTTTTTACTGAAGAGATCATGGCTCTTTTAAAAAACTATGAAAGTATTACTGTGCCTAAAAAAGAATTAGTAAAAATAATTTCTTAATATAAAACATTCAGTGTTCAAATTTTCAGTCATCTCATAAATATAATAAAAAATCGTTACAAGGGCCGGCCCGGTGGCTCACTCGGGATAGTGCGGCACTGGGAGCACCGAGGCCGCGGGTTCGGATCCTATATAGGGATGGCCGGTGCCCTCACTGGTTGAGCATGTGCCGAGGGTTGCGATCCCCTTATCGGTCAAAAAAAGAAAAAAAAAATTGTTACGTAGTTCTAGTCAAGATCTAAATAAGGACCATATATTGCAGTTCACTGATAAATCCTTTAAGTCTTTTTAAATTCATGGATTTCTTCTCCATCTCGTTTTTCAAATTCCTCTCTTTGGTTTGCTTGTCTACTAAGAGTTCCCACCTTCTGGATTTTGCTGTAACGGCTGCTTGTCTCTTTCTGTGATTTAGTAGCCATTAATGATATGTATTCTTTTTATCTCCCTCCCTCTCTCTCTCTCTCTCTCTTTTTTTTTTTTTTTTTTTTTTTAGCTGGCCGGTACAGGGATTGAACCCTGGACCTTGGTGTTGTCAGCACCGCATTCTAACCAACTGAGCTAACCAGCCAGTCCAATATGTATTGTTTTTAAAAATCAAGTATTACCATAGGCTATGCTGTCCAGTATGATAGCTACTAGCCATATGTGGCTATTGAACACTTAAAATGTGGCTAGTCTGAATTGAGATGTGTTGTAAATATAAAACTACATGTTGGATTTCAAACACGTAGTACAAAATAAAAGAATGTACAATCGCAATAATTTGTTTATAATGATTACATGTTTTAAATGATAATATTTTGGATACATAGGACTAAATAAAACATTAAAATTAATTTCACCTGTTTCTTTTTAATTTTTTAATGTAAGAAATTTTAAAATCACATAATGGCTTGCATTATAATTGCATTATAATTCTATTGGACATTGCTGTATGACATTATATGGAAAATGTCAGACCCCTGTCCCATTTTCCCTACCTCTCATTTTCCCTCCCCAGAGGCAACCACTGTCAACTTTTAGTTATTTTTCTGTTGTTTACTTCCACATTTCTAAGTAACAAGCTTTTAATTCTAGAATTTGAGCATTTACTATGTGCCAAGTATATTCTAAGCTCTCTACTTTTATGAAGTCAGTTCTCACAACAATCTCATTTTAGAGGTTAGGAAACTTATGAACAGAAAGATTAAGTAATTTACCCAGATCAAGTAAGCAACAGATCTTGGATTATTCTGATTCTTAATACCAGGGCATCTGAGCTCCAAATGCTTTACCGTATTGCCTCTTTTGCCCCTTTCTTTTTTCTTCTCTTGAATTTTTACAATTATAGATATGATCTGACTTCCTACCATGGAAGATGAAGATTTTGCTTTCTCACACACCTCCTATATCCCTCCCTTCCCTAACCTGATCTTACACTGGGATCTCTACTCCCATCATCATTTAATTGTATTGACTTTTGTTAAATTCATATTCAGTATATATTAAGTATATGTAGATAATGTTGTCTTCTGTAGTATACCATGATTATATTTCCTTTCCTTTAGAATTGTTTTCTTTCTGGAAGTAGTAATTGCCTTGGTTGTAATTTGCTCAACTTCTATTAATTTATCACCAGAATCATTTGTCATTACTCATTTATTACCCAAATAACTCTCACATTCCTATTAAAGTCTTTCATTTTCTGGTCTGGATGGATTGATTGCTCTCTCAGCCAAATGACACAGCTGTCGTAGAATTGATCATATTGGGACTTCCCTTTGTTTTCTCTTGTATAGGTATCTAAGATTTGGGGATTCCAATTATTTTAAGTACCACCTTCTTGTTTGAGCGTGCAATGTGTTCTCATCATTCTGAGGATATTAATTTAGGTTTTCTGGTGGTTTTTAAATTTTCTTTGTTTCCTGCATTAACACAATTTCCTGAAGTTCCTTTTTTTCTGTTTGGTTGGTCATAGTCATTCAAGTTAGAATCTGCCTTAATTGTCTAAGGATCCTTCATATTTGAGAGGCACAGAGAAAGCTAATTGGAAAGTCCTTCTCTGTGCATGGGTAGGACCTTTCAGTGGTGAGCTTTATTGTAAGGTAAGGGAGCAATAAAACTTTTCCACTGGCCATCCCTCACACTCCCAACATCATTTTCTGAAGGTTTTTCTTTGGGATGGGTCAGTTTTTCTAGAGAGGAATCTTCTAGCTTTCTATCTCAGGTTGTATGAGCTGGGCTGTCATAGTTTTTGGAGACAAGTGAGGGCTGGGAGCTAAGTGTCTCACTGTATTCAGTTTCACTTTGTCTTCTTGTTTTCAGTAAGGGGTCTCACTGCCATTTCTGCCTTTAGGTGTTTAGCTGGAAGTTTCACCTGCCTTCTTTACTCATTGATGTTAAATGAATCCAAATAGCAATCCAAAATATCCACTGCCTATAAACAGGTACCATATTGTATGGACGCACACAATAATAATAGTAGTAGCACAGTATTAAATATTTGACATATATTGTCTGATTTAATATTCAAAACTGTACTGTGAGGTGGCAACAATTATTATCCCCCACTTGGATATACTTCAACCACATTCTGCCATGATAATACCTTATTAAAATTTCCCTTTTCCCTTCTTATCCTTGCTCCTGGAGCACTAAACTTGTAGCACTAAAAAGTGATAGTGACAAAATCATATTTTACCATTAATAAGTTTCTGTCCTTACAGACATGAACAATATTTTTTACTGAATGGTGGGAGAAGCATTCAGTTTTTCATTTGTCTTTAATAATACAAAATTTCTCATAGATTAGTTGCTGATCCTACCCTTATCCAATATTTCTATGGCATATACATACCAGATAGCAAAAGGGCATATTATCACAGAATCCGAGAACCCTCACTGAGATCATAAGACAGGTAAGAAACATGTGTGAATCATCTGAGGAAATCTGAGATACACTGATTAATTTAGAATTCTGAGGCTGTCCACCATTGCCACTTTTTCCAGTACATCTTCCTTCCATTTCCATTATGAAAGTGATGTAGAGTCCATGTATCATTAAAAAAAATATATGATCTGGCTTTTCTCGTACATTTCTAAAACTTTTGTTCAAGCCTTGTATTATTATTAAAGTAAAAGTGATATTCTCCCATGATTGAAATAAAACAGCTAATTGCTGAATAACACATTAAATCATATGCTATATTTTTATATTTTGAGGCCTCTGATACCACAGGCCTTAGTAATAGTTCTCCTCTTAAGAGTTTTGTTGTAAAAGTCAGTGCATGGGCCAGCCCGGTGGCGCACTGCTACAGTGCGCCGCTTGGGAAGCGCGGCGGCGCTCCCTCCAAGGGTTCAGATCCCACATACAGACCGGTTCCCGCTCACTGGCTGAGCGAGGTGCGGGTGCAGCGCTGAGTGTTGCGATCCCGTTGCCAGTCCCGGTCCGGTACGGGTGTGACACTGAGGGTTGCGATCCGTTGCCGGACACGGAAAAAGACAAAAAGACAAAAAAAAAAAATAATCGTTCCTATCTCATGCATACAGAAGGTAAAAATAATAAGTACTTGTTTACCCATCAAACATATTAAATAAAATGTTAACTATATTGTTAAAGCCTACTGTGTTCCTCTCCCTTTCCCCAGTGGAAGCCATTCTGAATTTGGTATTTATTATTTTCATAATTTATTGACATTTATACTATATATTTTCATATGTCTAAATTTGTTATTCTGTATGCTTTAAAAATACTGTAGTTTATGTTATTTGCTTTTTTTCCTCGACATTATGAGTCATCCATGTTAATACATGTACCTCTAGTTTTTTCATTTTCATTATTTCTGTCACCTGTGTCTAATCTGTTAAAATCTCTACCATCTATTGGGTGTTAAATTTCAGTTATTTTTGTTTGTTTGTTTGTTTGCTTTCCACAGCTGGCTGGTATGGGGATCTGAACCTGTGACCCTGGTGTTACCAGCAGCACGCTTTCTGAAGTGAGCTAACCGGCCAGCCCTAATTTTAGTTACTGTATTTTTAAGTTCTAGAATTTCCATTTGGGGGCCTGGCCGGTTAGCTCAGTTTGTTAGAGCACACGCTTGTAACACCAAGGTCAAGGGTTTGGTTCCTCTCACCAGCCAGCCGCCAAAAAGAAAAAAAAATAATTTCCATTTGATGATTTTTTGTAGTTTCCATTCCTCTGATAAATTTTTCCATTTTGTTATTGGATATAAGTTATTGGATATATTAATCATAGTGTTTTAAAGTCTGTGTCTGAAAATTCCAGTATGTAGATCTTCTGTGGATCTGTTCGTATTGTCTTTTTTTAATTTTTCAATCATGAGGTCATTTACTATTGTGCCTAGTAAGTTTTGATAGTATAAACATTTTATAGAATAAATATTGTTTATAAAAAATTATAGGGATAATTTATGGCTCTGGCCCAGAGGTCTACAAACTATACCCCATGGACCAGATCAGCCCTGCCACCCGTATTTGCCTGGCCTTGAACTAAGAATGTTTGTTATATTTTTAAATGGTTGAAAAATAATTAAAAGAAGAAGAATATTTGGCAACACATGAAACATAAAATTCAAACCTAAGTGGCCATAAACAGTTTTATTGGAATACAGCCACTTACTCTTTTACGTTTTGTCCATGGCTGCTTTTGTGCTACAACAGCAGAGTTGAGTAGTTGCAACAGAAACCTAATGGCTGCAGGACTAAAAGATTTACTACTACTAGCTTCTGTTCTGCTAGGTAATGGTATCATCTTTCTCTAGAGAGGGTTTACTTTTGGTTGGCCCTTAGGGAATCAGGAAGATCACTTTAATTCATTCAGGGATTTAGTTGATTCAAAGCTTGTCTTAAGTTTTTATGAGGGTTGGTCAATATCCAGTTCACCTCTATTCCTAGGGAATAGCCTTTCAGAGGTTCCAACTATAACCTGGTGTATTTACTGAAGCTCCTGTTCCAACAGATTTTATTTATATATTCATATTTATACACAAATATATATAATGAGTGTGTGTGTATGTATGTGTGTGTTCCAGCTTTTCTAGTTGTAGGGAGAGTTTGGTTTGCAAGAAACTAGACTGATATTGTCAGAAATAGAAGCTCAAGGTGATCACATCACATCCCTACCCCCTATTCTCCAATGGCTATCCATCTCATTTAGGACATACCAAGTCTTTATAGTTACTTGCTAGGCCTTACATGATCTGAATGACTACATAAATGAGACTAAAAATAGCAGATGGGTCTGAAAAGGCACACACAAGAAAACACAGGTTTATTTTGCCACCAGTGTACCAGGACACTAACAAGTATAGGATTTAACATTCCATAAGAATATACCCATGCTAGTGGGATTCATTTACATTTAGATGTATTTCTATTTTTATTATGTTTATGTATGTATAATATGTATAATTACAGAAAATATACACTTAAGTGCCAGTGAGTTTTGACAAATGTACATACCTATGTACCAATACCTCATTCAAGGTATAATATATTACCATCACCCTAGAAAGTTCCCTCCTTGCCTTTTCCAGTTAATCTTCTTTCCTCCAGGACAACAACCACTGTTCTGGTTTCTATCTTCATATTAAGCATATTAATTTTAATTTTTGAAATTCTAAATTATGGGCTGGCCAGTTATCTCAGTTAGTTAGAGCATGGTGCTGATAATACCAAGGTCCAGGGTTCAATGCCTGTACGACCCTGCCGCCAAAAATAAAAACAAAAGTAGATTGCAAATTATGTCACCACCATGCTGGTCATAACACTGCCATAACTCTTTGGATGCTGTTAATGTATTTCACTGTTCAAATTCCACCTGCTTCCATTCTTGCTCTCTTTTCATTAAAAAAAAAAAAAAAAATCAAATTTCACCTACTTTTGGATCTCAGATTCTTGATTTTTTAAGATCAAATCTGCTTGTTAGTTTACTGGTCTAACTTATAGACTTTTGATGAATAGATGCTATACTAACAAATGGTCACACATGATTAGGTAATACAAGTAATCTGGCCTTCTGGAATATGACTGAATAATACTAAACCACTTAAAAATTAATTCCTAGAATCCCAACCCTTATATTTCCATGGCAAGTTGCATTATCTCAATCTTCAGTAGCCTTTGAAAGTAGGCGGGGGGGAGTGGTATTCTCAATTTACAGATGAGAAAAAAATTCAACAAATTATTGACTTATACAAAATCCTCTTACATTAACCAGTGGTGCCAGGACTAGATTTTTATTCTTTTTCTCATTCCACTATCCTATGCTGCATGTACACAAGAAAAGAGCCAGCTTGTATTCCAAAATTCAATTTCCTTGTTTCTTCTCAGAAAATTCGCAGGTTACCCATTCCTTCCATCCTCCAGCATAGTGTTGAGCACTGAAAACATACATCAAATACTGCTGTAAACATTTTCTGCTTTATAACAGAAGGCTGATATGGAACATAATGCAATGGCTACTGACCATACTAAAGACTCAGCCTATTTAAAAGATTGTGTTGCTTTGAAGTAACATGAAAAGACAAAGGCTCTTAGTCTCGCTATCCTGCCTTTACTAACAGTAATTAAAAGAAATTCTTAAAAACAGTAAAAATATAATATATATGAAACATTGCAATACACATTCTTGAATCCATTTTTTTCCTTCATCTACACACCTGTTAAATCCCAGAGATACTGCCGTGTCCAGAGCTGTCTTGCTTCTCACTCCGGCTAAACAAGAAAACACTATATTGTCAGATTTGGATGGCTTTACTTCATTGTACTTCTCTTTGAAGTCTCTTGGGTTCATCTGTAGAGCTTCACTTACCTCATCCACTGAAAGAAAATATTACAAATTTCAATTAAATTTTAGATACAGTAAATTACTTAATATATATATTTCTTAATTAATCAGCTTAAAACACATGTCACTTACATGGTATATTGACAGACCCAGGGATTTTTCCATACTCAAGAATTTCCCATGTCTCTCTAACATCAATTAAAATAATGTTTTTGGAATTCAGCAGGTTTTTAAGTTCCTTGTAAGTGACATCTTTTGAAACAGCGATACAAAAATTGCTGCAGCTTCCCTTTATCAACTTCAAACCTGGAAGAAATAAAATAATTTAGGAAACTTCAAAGTGACATTGCTATTAATAGCTGGGAAGAGTAGGTTAAAAGGATTTTCCCCTTGGTTCCAGTCAGCTAATTATAGTTGATTTTCTTACTTTAATAAAAAAAACCATGAATTTTGTGTGTATTTTTCACTGTGACACAATAAGAAATATATTTCTGATACACATCTCCTAAAACCCTTATAATTTCCTGAGTGATGGGGTGCTAGGAGCATCTTTGCTTTAATATTTGATCTTTCATCCCAGTTCCTGACAGAGAGTTCCTGAATCCCTTGGAATTTCCTAGTTGATAAGAGATTCTTTTGTCCTAATGAGGTAACTCTTGGTGGGCTCCTGGATAGCTTCAGGATGGGGGCTGGTCATCAGAAAGACCAAGCCATGATTAGAGGCTTGGAATTTTCAGACCCATCCCCCACCCTCCAGGGAGGTGAGAAGAGCTGGAGATTGAGTTAATAATTGATAATGCCTACATGATGAAGCCTCCATAAAAATCCCTAAACTGAGGGGTTGGGGGATTTAGAGAGCTTCTGGGTTGGTGAACACATCCATGTGCTGGAAGGATGGCACACCCCAACTCCATTGGGACAGAAGCTCCTTCACTTGGGACCCTTCCAGACCTCACACTATGTACTTCTTCATCTGGCTTTTCATCTGTACCCTTTATTATGTCCTTTAAAATAAAATGATAAATGTGTTTATCTGAGTTCTGTGAGCAATTCCAGCAAATTATTAAACCCGAGGAGGGGTTTGTGGGAGCCCCGACTGACAGCCAGCCAGTCAGAAGTATGGGAGTTCCAGACCTGCAACTGGTGTCCGAAGTGGGGGCCGTCTTGCAGGACTGCGCCATTAGCCTATCAGGATGCAGCCTATCCTGCTCTGAACGTTTGATGCCTAGCCTTGAGCCAGGTCCATATTCTTCTCTCTCTAAGCCCTTTAATTGGCAGGAGCTTGTAAATACGCATTCAATATTTGGTAACTGAATTATGGAAATAATTTGTAAATCTTTCTTCTTACATATTAAAAAATTTTTAATTTCATTTTCCTATGCAAGTGAAAATATTAAGCCATATGTTAGATGTGTGCACCTTAAATTTTAAGCGACACTTGTAAGTACTTATGGCACTATTTCTATCTACCTCTGTTAAATAATTGGTAACATAATATGGTACTGGATAATAACCCATAAAATAAAATAAATCCATAGGTCCATACTGATGTAAGAATATAATTAAATAAAGAAATAGGAGAAGGGATTATCTTCCTTATATCGGAATTCCAACTGATAAATGTAGAAGGAATGATGGAAACAGAAAATCATTAAGCAAACACCCCAGCAATAACTGTTGCAGGTAAGAACCACTGATAGATACTAGATTTAGTAGGTGAACATATGATGAGAAATGGGATATCTCCCCACGAAATACTTATTACAAAGGGAGAAACTGAAAGATAACCATTTTAACTAATTATTCAAAAGATAATTTCCCGGGGCCGGCCCGGTGGCGCACTGGATAGTGCGCCGCTTGGGAAGCACGGCGGCGCTCCCGCCCGAGGGTTCGGAGCCCACATACGGACCGGTTCCCGCTCACTGGCTGAGCGAGGCGCGGGAGCAACACCGAGGGTTGCGATCCCATTGCCGGTCCCCGGTCTGGTACGGGGGCAACACTGAGGGTTGCGATCCGTTGCCGGACACGGAAAAAGACAAAAAAGACAAAAAAAAAAAAAAGATAATTTCCCTAGTAATGAGACATGTTGACAACATGTACTTCCCGACATGATGCTCTGAAAAAAGCACAGCATCATTCTTACCAAAAATGCATGCCCTGAATTTAAACAGAAGAAAACCTCAGACAAGGCAAGTCTACAAAATAACTAGTACAAAAGAGTTAATGTCATGAAAGACAAAGACTGTGGAACTATCAAAGACTGAAGGAGACCAAGGAGACATGGAAACTTACTGAAATATAGAATCCTGATTGGATCTGGGACTATAAAAAGACTATTAGTGGGAAAACTGGTACAATTTAAATAAGGTCTGTGGATTAGTAATAGTGTTTTATCAATATTAATTTCTTTCCTTTTTTTTTCTTTTTTTAAAAGATGACCGGTAAGGGGATCTTAACCCTTGACTTAGTGTTGTCAGCACCACGCTCTCCCAACTAAGCCAACCGGCCATCCCTGTACAGGGATCCGAACCTGTGGCCTGGGTGTTATCAGCACCACACTCTCCCAAGTGAGCCACTGGGCCGGCCCTTATCAATATTAATTTCTAATTTCAATAATTGTACTATGTAAGACGTTGACATTGGGGGAAGTTGGGTAAGAATAAAGGGAACTTTTGCAATTTTTCTAAAGGTCTAAAATTATTTTTAAAAAATCCATAAATAGTAATAAGTTGAACTGTTAAAAGGAGAGAGATGGCCAGCCACCAAAAAAAAAAAGAGAAAAACCGTGCTTACTAGTGGCTAGAAAGTTCAAGAAAAGTGAGGCTGCTTAATGCATACAAAATTATAGCTAGATAGGAAAAATCAGTCCTACTGGCGTACGGTCAACACAGGAATCTATAACTAACAATGATTTACTGCATGTTATCAAATGACTAGAAGAGAGGAGACCAAATGTTCATATCACAAAGAAATGACTAAGCTCTGCAATGAAGAATATGCTAATTACCCTGATTAGATCATCACACATTCTATACAAGTATTGAAATATAATTCTGTACCACATAAATATGCAGTCAATATGTTTCAATAAAAATTACTTTAGGGGCCGGCCCGTGGCTCACTCGGGAGAGTGCGGTGCTGATAACACCAAGGCCCCGGGTTCGGATCCCATATAGGGATGGCCGGTTGGCTCACTGGCTGAGCGTGGTACTGACAACACCAAGTCAAGGGTTAAGATCCCCTTACCGGTCATCTTTAAAAAAAAAAATTACTTTAAAAAGATTTTAAAAAGTAAAAAAATCCAAAAGATGGCAAATAGCAAAAAAAGATATTTTCATATTTCGCAACAAAATGACCACTATAAGGTAAATAGTAATGCTTAAAATACTGTTTAAAGTATCGAACATATTATAAAGTTAAATTGATATAAGTAGTATAGAATTGGCATAGGAAAACGTTTAAAGGTCTAAGTCCACAAAGAAACCCACAATACACCTTGTATGAGAATTCATTATCTGTGAAATTTCAAATGAATAGGGAAATGACATTTTATTCAATATATATGTAGGGCAACTAGCTAGGAGAAAACTTTAAACAAGCTGTTACCTCATTTCTTTCTTTCTTTCTTTTTTTTTTTCTGTCCACTTGCCAGTACAAGGATCTGAAACCTTGACCTCGGTATTACGGACACTACGCTCTCCCAAGTGAGCTAACAGGCCACACCTGTTACCTCATTCCTTACACTTAAATAAATTCCAAACTTAAATCTAAAAGCTAATATCTTAAAAGTCTCACAGAAAATATGAGAGAATTTAAATCTTGGGACAGAAAGGCCATATTAAATAACACAAATCAGAAGTCATAAAGGTTTGACCTCATAAAAATGCTAAATTTATAATATGGAAAAAGAACAATGAACAATTCAAAGTGGCAGACAGGAAGAAAATATTTGTAACATAGGCAAAAAAAGGACAAAAGATTAGTAGTAATAAAATAGAATTTACACAAATAGAAAAAGACAAAAAACCCATAGAAAAATGGTCAAAATATATGAACTGAACGAGAGAAATGTAAATGGCCAATAAAATGTGAAAAGATGCCCAATCTCACTATTAATTAAGGAAATACAAGATTTAAACAAAAATTTGTAATTTTGTTAGGTTTGTAAATATCAAAGGATTGATGCTACGGTTTAAATGTTTGTCCCCTCCAAAGCTCATGTTTAAACTTAATCCCCAATATGGTATTTGAAAGGTGGGGCCTTTAAGAGGTGATTGGACCATGTGGGCTATGCCCTCATAAGTGGATTAATCCATTCACAGATTAATGGGTTATCATAGGAGCAGGCTGGTGGCTTTATGAGAAGAAGAGAGCACATTAGAATACTCAGCCCCCACGCCATGGGATACCCTGCGCCACCTCAGGGCTCTGCTGAGAGTCTCCACCAGGAAAAAGGTGCTGGCCACATATGCCCCTCAACCTTGGACTTCCCAGCCTACAAAACTGTAAGAAATAAATTACACTTCTTTATAAATTACTCAGTTTCAGGCATCCTGTTATAAGCAACAGGAAACAGACTAAGACAACTGATAATATAAAATGTTGGTGAAGGAATGAGAAAATGGGTACTCTTATCTATCCACAGTTGGTAGTGTATAAACTTTTGAAAGGAAATTTAGCAGTAATAACATTTTAAGTATGCACATCCTTTTTACCTCACAAGTTTACTTTTAAGAATCTATCCTAGATGAATATTAGTAAGAATAAATACAGACTATGATGTATAAATACTCGTACATTATTGGCATCTGTAGTGGATTGAATTATGTCCCCCCAAAACTCACTGAAGCTTGAATTGTGTCCCCCAAGTTTTATGTATTAGAAATTTAGCCCCCACTGTGACTGTTAAGAGGGTGGGAAATCCTATCATGGTAATTGAAAGGTGGAGCCTTGAAGAAGTAATTGGATTATAGGACCAGGCAGTAGTGAATGGATTAAAAATGGTGGTCAGGGGCATGGTTCCGAGGGCTTTAAAAGAGAGTAGAGTAAAAAAATAAAATAAAATAAAAAAATAAAAACAATAAAATAGAGTAGAGTCTCTCTCTCTCTCTCTCTCTCTCTCTCTCTCTCTCTCTCTCTGTGCTCTCTCAGCTTCCACCATCTTACAATATGAGACCCTTAGGTCACTGTCACCACCACCAGATGGACTTTGGACTTCTCAGCTTCAGAACTGTAAGCAGTAAATTTTCTTTCTAAATTACTTAGTTCCATGTATTTTGTAATAAGCAGCAGAAATGGACAAATACAGCATCACTCTGTAATACTGAAAAACTAGAAGCTGGAAGTCCATCAATAAGGGAATGGTTATATTACAAATGGTACATTTATACAGTGGAATATTATTTGATGTAAGTTGTCCAAAATATAGTATTAAGAAAAAAAAAAACTAGTTGGAGAACATTGTGTATAAACCTAAGGTTCCCAAACTTTCTCAGTTGATAATGCTGTTAATATCTTAGTAATTATGGGCCGGCCCGGTGGCGCACTGGAGAGTGCGCCGCTTGGGAGTGCGGTGGCGCTCCCGCCGAGGGTTCGGATCCCATGTGGAGACCGGTTCCCACTCACTGGCTGAGCGTGGTGCGGGCGCAACACCAAGGGTTGCGATCCCGTTACCGGTCAGTAAAAAAGACAAAAAGGAAAAAAAAAAAATCTTAGTAATTATTTGCAGTGCCCACAGGCCAAAAAAAATGCCTAGAAGTTTTATTAAGTAGTTAAGAAAAGCCAAAAAGAAGTTGCAAAACAAAAGCATATCTTCTAAAAACCAGATACTTTTCCATTTTTTTGGTGGCTGGCCAGTATGGGGATGTGAACCCTTGACCTTGGTGTTACAACACCTCACTAACCAAATGAACTAAGGACCACCCCATTTTATTTTTCTCACTCATAGCAAAGTAACAAAAATGGACAAATACCTAAAATAGTTTTAAAATACATGTTTCCAGCAGTTCCACTCCTAGGCATATACTCAAAAGAATTGAAAATAGGGCCTCAAACGGATACTTGTAACTAATGCTCATAGCAGCATTATTCAAAAAGTGGAAGCAACCCATTGTTCATCAACAAATAATGGATAAGCAAAATGTGTTTGCATACAGTAATAAGGGGCTGCAAAAAATGATTACATTGTGTAATGTTGAATATACTAATTATCCTGATTTGAGCATCACATATTGCACACAGGTATTGATATTCAATGCTGTACCCCACAGACATGTACAATCAATTATGTTTCAATAAAAAAAGAGAAAGAAATGATGTCCTGACACATGCTACAACAATACAACATGGATGAACGCTGAAGACATTATGCTGAGTGAAATAAGCAAGAAACAAAAGATCAAATATTGTATGACTCCACTTATATGAAATATCTAGAATAGGCAAATTCATACAGACAGAAAGTAGGTTAGAGGTCACCAGGAGTTGGAGGGAGGATGGATGGGGAGTTACTACTTAATGACTACAGAGTTTCTGTTTGGCGTGATGAAAAATTTTGGAAATAAAAAATGGTGATGGTCGCAAAACATTGTGAACGTAACTAATGTCACTCAAAAATGGTTAAAATGGCAAATTTTATATTATACATATTTTACCAAAATACATAAATTAAAAAAACAAAAATACAGGTTTCCCCATCCCCTTCAGATTTTGAATAGTTCATTTTTGTCTCCAAGATTAGGTCTTTTTTTTTTTTTTTTTCTTAAACAGTATATTCAATCAGGATGATTAGATCTTAAAATACTTCGAATCAAACTATTTCTCATCCAACTAGCAGTTTTGTGAATTCCGAGAATACAAAGAGCCGGCAGGCTGAATTCACACTCATTACTATTTCTCAAATTATTAGGAACTGGAAAACTACGGTAATTTTATAAAATATATTAAACTCAAGATTCTGGCACTTAGCCCTTAGGAAACATGATCACAGCAAGTAACTTGTGTAACTGGATCAGATCAACGATAGTTATGTTGTTCTTGCAGTCAGCAAACTCACATTTAATTTTCTATAATTCAGAGATAATTCAGGGTTGAGGGGAAAAGGGGAAATAATCAGTGAAGACTGGATTTCTTGTGTTTCCACTTGGTGAGTAAAAGCCTGAAGCAAGCATGTTCACTTGATGAGTCTCAGTTCCCTCAAGCCTCTCATGGCATGAGCTTCTTTCTACTCCTTGCTAATTAATTACTTAAAGCTACAGCGTGTGTTTTTTGTAGTGTCCTCTACTTGTAAATCAACCACTTGATCTGGTGTTCAACCAAAGAAACACTAATCTGTTCCTACACTGAAGAAAAACTGGCTATTTGGGATTTCCTGAGTGAAAATATGTGGTTCTGTTGAGGGATTTTCAAGATTAATACAGACTACCTGATTTTCACCTTTTTTTTTTTAAAAAAGATGACCGGTAAGGGGCTCTCAACCCTTGGCTTGGTGTTGTCAGCACCACGCTCAGCCAGTGAGCAAACCGGCCATCCCTATATAGGATCCGAACCCGCGGCCTTGGTGTTATCAGCACCGCACTCTACCGAGTGAGCCACGGGCCGGCCCCTGATTTTCACCTTTTGAGCCTAATCTTTGAATAACCTCCAATTTCACTGTTTCCGCACTGGTAAATCTAACCTCACTTGGATACTCCCTACAGTATGTATTACAGGATACAGTCCAAGCTCCTTAGTATGTTTTTTAATACCCTTCAACCCACCGTACCAGCATAGTTTACCAAACCTTCTACTCTCCATTCCTCCTCTGCCCTAATTGCCCTACCTTCCAGCTACATCAAAAGCATTCATGTGCTCTAAATATATTTTTACAATGGTAAAAAGAGGGATTTTAGAATTAGATTAACCTAGGTTCAAATCCTGGCTTGCCCGCTTAGCTCTGTGACCCTAGACAAATTACTTAAATTCTCTGGGTTTATTTTCTTATTATATATTATTAATATTATTTAACTTCTTAGAGTTGCTGTAAGGCTTAAATAAAGTAAATACAGTGCAACCAATAATTGTCTATTTCTGCTTTTCCTTCATGATATATACACACTGTTTCTTCTGAAGGGAATATCTTTCTCATCTACATGGAACACTCTTACTGTCCTTTAAAACCTAGTTAAATGTCACTTGTCACCTTCCCTTTAACCTAAGAATTCCACTTTTAAGTATCTATTCTAGTAAAATATTTGTACAATTACACAAAGTGGTATGTACGATGATAATTATTGGAGAATTATTTACAATGGCAAAAAATTGGACACAAAATGTTCATCAGTAGGTGACTGGTTAAATAAACTGTGGTACATCCACACTATGGAACAGGTGCAGTGGTTAAGAGAGTTATATATGCTGCCATAGAAAGCTTCTGAATACCTAAGTGAGAAAAAATTATAGAAGAGTATGCACAGATCACATATATAGATATATAGATATACATTATTTTTACATACTTTTACTTATGTATACTCACAGAAAAGTGTTTAGAAGGATGTGTACCAAACCATATCTAGGGAGAATGGGGTGGGGGAGATGTATAAAGGGAGACTCATGCTGTGCTTTATTCTTAGTTTTGAATCACGTAATACTAGCATAATTTTTGAAATGAAAACGGCACCTTTCTCTAACACTTTCTCCAATTCAAGAGTCTGTTGTTCTTTCCACTGCAGTCTCAACTCGACTCGGCTGTATGTCGGGATTGTTTACTTGTGTCTGTGTGCCCCAGAAATGAACTGCGCTGCAGAGATTGTAGCCCCAGCAGAAGGCCTGGCGGATTAGGTGCTCCATAAATGATTGTTGAATAAATGGTTAAAGGAACGAAAATTTGCATAGAAAAGAGTATCTTAAACTACAGAGGACGTACCAACAGTTAAGACGCAATGAGCGGAGAGAGAAGTGTTATAACCGAGGGTTCGGATCCCACATACAGACCGGCCGCTCACTGGCTTAGCGAGGTGCGGGAGCAACACCGAGGGTTGCGATCCCGTAGCCGGTCCCAGTCCGGTACGGGCGCGACACTGAGGGTTGCGATCCGTTGCCGGTCACGAAAAAAGACAAAAAAAAAAAAAAAAAAAAAAAAAAGGAG